>NC_139236.1:57617055-57645637 GCF_977018435.1 Lepisma saccharinum | reverse complement strand
ATCATCATGGGCGAGTTCCATAGGTAAAGGTAATGTAAATTCCCCCGTGCATACAGCATCGTGCCATGAAGGCACACGTAGTGGTGTGGTGGGTCCCAAAGATTCTCGATCTCGAACTATTTTGCAGGTGATGTGATCTGCACCATGCAGCCTTCATCCCCCAGGGTTGCTCTCATGTACCCATTGCTATGAGGCTGGGTGCGGAGACAAGGCTGGATAAATTCCAACCAATTCCGGGAATCGAACCCGGATATCCCACGAAGTTGTCAGACTAGACCAGCGCGGCTCCTTGCATAAGTTTTATATTTCGATTATTTCAATAAATTTAATATATTTGCTTGTTTTTATGGATTTTCTTCACACTTAAAATGTCTCACTTATCATATACAAATAACCGTTGACTAGACAATTATTTTGTAACAAAGAAACAAAAGAAATGTAATTTTGTTCTATTTCTTTCATAAATAGCAGCTGCATTAGTAGTAATTATTAGTAGTAATTAAACTAATTAATTAATTAATTATAAGAATTATTAATTTATTATTATTATTATTAATTAAAGTATAATAAAACAATGGTAATGTGAATTTGTAGAAAGTTTTCGAAATAACACCCCCCTTGATGAAATCCTGCGTACGCTACTGCTTCATGGGAGAGCACATTGTGGTGGAAGTTTCCAAACGTCTTCCTGCCCTTTGAGCAACTGACACCACTTGGGGAACCTCCAGAGCTCTGAGAGAAAGAAGAGTCCTCTGTGCAACACTCTCAGAGAGATTAATGTAGAACTCGAACTGTTAGAAGTGACATACAGTAGTGAGCTGATGCTTTTAGAGTTAATACCAAATTTAAGCTCAATATCAAACAAGGATCTTTTTCTGTCAAATCTGTGCAGAGATTTTGAAAGACGTACTTTGACTCATATCGATTATGTACTTCCAACTTTAAACCTGGTATGTGTCAAGTTACAATGTATGACGGATAAGTTGTATCACTTAGGGAGATCAATGTGCCCAAAACTTCGTCAACTCGAATACGCAAAAGAAGTTAAGGTAAGAGGTTCGCCAGTTCCTATGAGAGCCTTCAACTGTTTCCACTTCTTGAAAAAGATCCACCTTCCGGACACAACGTCTTACATCAGTGACGATATATTAGAGATTTCGTTATCAATTTGGCAAAACATGAAATTCCTCCAGTTAGGTAATATCAATTCTATTTATGCATTCAGAGTTTGTGTTCTCTTCTCAGCTACATCACACTTAGAATGCGTTTTCCTGAGATTCCCTGTATTCATCTGGGACCACCCGATCCAAAATAAACTCTTTTCACAGCTGTGTTACCTGAGAATCATCTATATAAAGGGAAAAGTCCAGGGTGATGCAATAATCAAGGTACTTAAATTATCTCCAAACTTGGAATCAATGGAAGTTTGTGACATAACGAATAGAGGTATGAACGTTTTGGAAAGATTATGCAAGGTACGACACACTCTTCCAATTAATCAGAAATTGAAGGTACGGAAGGATATGTTCTGGACACTGAAGAAGAACTCAATAATTTCCTCATTTATTTTGATGGAATTCGAAGTGTAGGAAGATGTCGCTTCAGAGAAAACACTAGCTAGGATTATGTTTAACCTAATCGACATTTTAATTTAATTTTACAGAATTGATGCTTGGGTAATACCTAACATCCAATTTTTAATCAATTGTACAATATAATTATGTTTTCTTAAAATAAACTTTTAATAATGTTGATATTAATTTCAGATTTTTTATTAGATTGATGAGTAATTATTACTCCACAACTTATAAACTTGAACTATTGATTGAAAAACCTCACCCTCCTTTGTATCTGTGGTGTACTTCCTGAAATCTTATCAAGTGTGTGAAGCCTTGAGGATAGTATACAATTGGCGAGTGCTGGTGGCAGACTTCTTTTGAACGGATTGTAGCACCTCTTGGTTTTCAATTCTTGTAAGCTTTCCAGACAGATATTTCTCCTTCAGGCCGGTATAGCTCATCTTGAAGCTCCAGAACCATTTTGTTGCATTGAAATTGCTGATCATTCCAAACCCTTCAGTGTTATAAGTTTTCTCGACTACATCCCTTGCACTGAAACCTTGACCGAACATTGTCGAAAATATATCTCAAATCATAATTTTTAATTAGCTATTCTGAAATTCATGATTAATCCAGATAGTAGAAGATGAATCTAAAGGTTTTGATAAACCAATGGAACTTATGGGTGTATAACATGACATCAAAGTTACATACTCTTGTTGTAATAACCACTAGTAATTAGACTGAAATATGTATGTTGTAAGTATCTAAGAACCTTTGAACCATCCAGTAAGAAATTACTTGAATGAAATTACCTACTACTTGAATAGATTCTCTTAGGCTATCGACCATGTGAGTACTGGGAAGGATTCCAAGCTTTCGAGAGCTAACGTCGCTGTCATATTTCTATCTATTCATCATTCGTCGCCAGGAAAGTTTCAAGACTTACTTCATACGCAGGGCCGGATTAAGGTGGGTGCTATTGATGCTGCAGCATTAGGCACATTCCTGAAATAGGCCCAGATGAAAACAGACGAGAATTTTCCGAAAGATGAACAGTTTTCTCTTGCTATATTAACCTGAAAATAAATCTTAGAATGAAATTTGGAACCCCAATTTCAGACGCCTAGACACAGCGTTACTTATTATACACTTACTATTATTCTTTGCGCTGTGACGTAACTATAACGTCGTTGTGTTTGTTGTTCACCGAAGATTTCAAGCATCAGGCCTAATTTCGTCTTAATCTGGCCCTGTTCATACGTACTTCTTACGACACCCAGAAAAATAGAAACTTATTTTAGAATCGTTCTCAGAAAACCATACATTGCTGATGTCATAACTTTTCCGTGACAACTTGTTCTCTGAAAATTGTGCTCCGATCATTCTGACCAGGTAAATGCTATGCGATACTTTAAGGCACTCCTATTTATGATGATGATGATGATGATATGAATGCAAGCTAGAATTTCAGTCTCGACTATTGCAAATCTGACATTTCACGTACTGAATTTTAGTGCCAAAACTGATATTTCTAGTGTCGCAACCACAGGGGGGCCATTGCCCCCCAACCTCGGACCGAAATGAGTTCTAGGGGGGCAAGGGGGGACAAACATTGACGGCCAAGTGTACCTGCAGGGGGAAATTACCGCCCACAAATTCAAAATTTATGTAAATAAAGACACTTTAAAAAAAAAATTTCTTGCTCCCTTTCCTCGCAATACCTGCTTTTCTTGGTCTTATCAAGTTTAGAACCCTAGCTATGGGGAGGCGGGAGTTGGCCCTGGGCGCCCAGCGATCTAAATGAAAATAAGCTGTAAAATTGATCGATTGATTTGTGGTTGTAAGTCCACTTTACGCACAGAAAAGGTAATCGGAACTGGACCTACAGTCAAAATTGGGATCCGAACCACTGTGCCATGTGCTTCCACCGGGTATCGAATTCGTGACCCCTTGATCACAAGGCGACCATGTTACCACTACACCATCTGGGAGGCACAAAAGTTTTAAATGAGAGAATGTATTGGCGTCCCGTAAAATTATTTGCGCCCTATTAAATCAATATTGATTTCAGCCTGCAAAAAATTTGGATCCAAAAATTTTCTTGCTTGCTTCGCTCGCAATTTATCATTGTTCTCTGTAATACATTGTTATTTACCAGACAGAGAAATACGACTTGTCTTCATTAATTTTGTTTTAAGTGCATGAACAATTGAGGGGTCTAGTGAGAGAGGGAGCTATGCCACAAATCTTGAAAATTTGAATTTTTGCCATTTTCAGTCTTCTCCTGCCATCTGTCATCTATCATGTGAACTACAACCATGTGGCATAGCTCCCGCTTGTTCTGCAGCAGATTTTCTGAGTTCTTGAATACGTCCTCATCAGCATTTTGAGTGAGAGAAGGAGCTATGCCACTTACCGATGGTGTCTGCAATAGGAAGATGCCAGGTTGTCACTCCAAAAGTGATCCTGTGGTTGATCATCCTTATGTGACGCTTCCATTGAATTAAAAGTCCTTCACAGCGACAAGGCTAATGTTTATGTTCATAAGGAAGTTCATAAACAGAATATTCGATGATTTTTATCTGATAACCCATTTTCGACAGATCAAAGCTGATTGGTTAGTGCTGGTAAGTTAATGATGTGGCGTGCTGTGTGGAACACGATTGGTTAGTCAATTTTCCATCAACGGAACCTTAAATGCTTAGGGCTACTTGGATTTGTTAAATAAACAGTTTTTTTATCCTTTCGTATGGAAGAAGGTACTTTTTACAGTGTTTTCAATAGGGAAGAACACCAGAACACTTATATTTATCAGATGACAAGGGTCACATATTCTGTTTATAAACTTCCTTATGAACATAAACATTAGCCTTGTCACTGTGAAGGACTTTTAATTCAATGGAAGCGTCACACTGTAAATTGTTCGCGACATCCATTCATAATGCACAGCTCTTTATGGATGTATCCGATTAAAATAATGTGCAATGGCATGCGAACGTCTCTCCATAGACGTCACTTTGATCTCGATGCATTACCGAAGCGCTAAACAAATTTTAATGCATTTTTCTAATACCTCGAAAAGGAGCAAATTGGTACAAGAATTCAGTCATAACTTTTTACTGGTTAAAGATACGTCGAAAAAACCTTCACCATTGCATTTCTCGTGAAATTCTAGCCCATTTTGATATGTCGCACGACCCCCTTCCCATTTAAAATTCTGAAGTTGAATTCAAGATGGCGGACATCAAGATGGCCGCCGACCGTATGGGTGGCGTCAATGTGGTTCCCCCTTGGCCAGATAACGATTGGTCATCGCCAATTTCAAATTCCATGCCGCAGTGGCCTTGTACTGAGGGTGTTAAGTGACTTATTGAGCCACCCTGTACTTCTTGAAGAAATACCACTACTCTATCCACATGGACGACCCGTATCAGCCCTGAAGTTAAAAGATCTCATGGCAATAATGCCTTATATTCCTCCAGTTTATCATGGTGTTTACCAAAAACTAAAATCCACAGAAACAATGGACAGTGAAGATCCTCCAGAAGATATATGAAGTTGTCTTTATGTAGATCATATGTAACCCTGTGAACATGATTTACACTCAGGCAAAAGTATTTAAGCCTTGTTCAAAGTATTTGATGTGCTAGATTCATTTTTCCACATGGGTATACTACAACAATATACCATACATGTTCATAATAAATGGTATTTATATTGAAATTCATATTTTTCCTTTTGAATAATTTACCTAACAATATGTTCAGAAAAAAAATACCCTTTGTTATACAAATTATGACTCAACGTAATGCTTTAGAAAACTCAATTTATTTCCATTTCTTGTCAAAGTGGCATAGCTCCCTCTCTCACTAGACCCCTCAATTTAGTGTCCGCGTCGCTCCATGTTGCATATATGTGAAACATATTGTGCATGAAAGTTATACTTACATGTTAATGTAAAAAATATTTATATTTGGAATGCATTTATCAAGCATTTTCTGTCTTTCAAAAATAGTTTGAATGCTTGTTTTCCATTATTAGTGTGGAACTGAACGTGTTGAAAAAATAACTCAAAATTGTTTGTTCGAACACAAATTCTTTAGCACCAACGTCTACCTTTTTTTGCATAATTTACGAGGATAATAACGTCATTGATACTACTAGTACTACTACTACTACTACTACTACTACTACTACTAATAATAATAATAATAGTAATAATAATAATACTAATAATAATAATAATGTTAGTTACGGGTTCGAATCCCAGCTTGGACATCAATAATAACAATAATAATAATGTTATAATAACACTATTATTATTAGCTTGATGATTATTAAAATTATTATTATTATTAGCATTATTATTATTAAAATTATTATTATTATTAATGATAGGTTTATCCTGGTACTTGCCCCCCAGATAAAAATTCGTGGTTGCGCCTCCTTGAACAAAAGTCGAAGATTAAGACTTTTCTAGCAGGGTATTCATTTAATATCGGAGGTATATTTTTTCAGAGGAAAAATAAACATCCAAAAGTTTAACAGAAAGTATTTATGCTCTGTTACTGGTTTTCTCTTTGAGTTATAGCTTTTTAAAAATGCCCGTTTTTTCTCGTTGAGCCCCATTATCTTTGTTAGAGGAGCTAATAAAAATTAATATTTACAGCATAAAGGGTACTCAATGAGGGGTGCCTGTAAAAGAAAATTGAGTTTGATATTCCATGGGAAATAAAGTTGCAACAGGGGAAAGTTAGCCAAAAACAGGCAAATTTACACCTATAAGTTACAAATAAATATTTACTTATCATGTAAATAGAATAAATGTATTTATTAATTACATCATAAAAGTGGCACAATAGAAGACTAAAATTGGTAAACGCTGTAAGTGCCACAATAATTCAAACATCGTTTTCCACGTTAAGCTGTGAAATGTGCCATGCTTTATAATGTGGTAAACGTGAAATGTGGCTGGTAGCCCTCTAAGTAGTTCAAAGGGCGCTTAAAGAGGTCACTAGTGTGCACGTTCTTACGGGCTGATGTGAGGAACGATGCGATTTCCCAACACTTTCGCTTTTGGCACTTACAACGTTTACCACTTTCAGTCTTTTACTACTCGAATAGCCACTCCTTGTCGCCTTGCTTGATCTGATGGTTCCACGTACAGTGAATTTCCAAATTAACGTTTATGGCAGGACTAACAAAAACGTTAGGATTCCGATAAAATGTAAAATCTGGTATCTGTTTTTATATATCTTTGTGATTGTGTAAAAAAGCTTCCATGCTAAAGAAAAAAAAATGAGCCATGAGAAATGTGCAGAACTTGTTTTGCTAAGTAGCAAACGGCATTCTCAATCTCTTTAATATTCCTCATTGTTTTATACTTTTTCATTGTGCAGAATTCTTTATTGCAAGTGCCGGGTTTGATCCCTCATAAAATAATATTTATTGGCTTCTAGGGTTTTCCAGGAACGTCAGCAGACATTCAAAATGATTTTTAAAATTCAGTTTATTGCTTATGTAATTCAATACACTCTAAATGTTTCTAAACGTAAATTACTCAGAGAAAATTTGAAATATTTATTCACAGAAAATAGAGGGCTTGGGGTTAACACATTCCTTCATTGCCGACACCTAAGTAAAGAAACTCCTACATCCGCATAACAAACTCCTGTTCTAAGATATTGCTTTTATTAATGGATATTTATTCAGTGTTTTTCATTTTTAAGCCTTGTCTGAAAATTATACTGGACATATCTCCGCACATATCATTTTTATTTGTTATGGAGTATTTTCTTCACTGAAATAAAACTATGAAATGACCCATGTTTTTACACTTTAGTGTACATGTGACTGTAACGTACTCGCAGTTTCTGATACAGAGTACATATCTGATAAGACAAACATGTTATCACAGTACTTGAGATCACGTTTTCAAGTTTGTACGCTACATTATGAAATGAAATGTTAATCATCTCACGAGACTGGAATACGTCATAGCTATGCCAAGGCCACAAATTTAAGGCACAAAATAAATTGAAAAAAATGTTGCAACTCTCTTAAAGAGCCGAAGCATGTTACCTCTATTTGGTGCAAGGTGCATAAATCTTAATCTTAAACCTCAGCTAGAATATCTATAGGGTGGGGTTCTTTGTAGACAACGAAACCAGACAGGATGCCTTTCAATGGAGACCTTTAAACGAATATATTATTCAAACACAGGATACATGCAATCAGGATATTTACATGATAAGCTACGTTCTTCTATAATTCTCATTTACAGTTAATCTTCATTTCAATATGTTTTTATTGTTTCTTTTCTAGAAACTTCCTTCTTAATGGACGATCTGGATCTGGACTTCCTTCTTAATGGAATATCGGGATCTGGACTTCCTTCTTCGTATATGGTTTGGATATGGACTTTCTTCTTAATTTCCTTCTATTTCCGCTTTTTCTACGATTTGGGGATTACTTTATCCTTCTTACAGCTTTTTTCCCTTAGGCTTTGGGAACTGTACTAATTTCCTCCCCTGTGGCTGCGATTAGAACGCACCAACACTAAACATGTCCAACCTAGGGTGTACTTGGTGCTAAACGACTGACACACGCAACCAAAAGTGCTGTGGGGCGTCGACTGGAACGCGCCGCCACTGGTGTAAACAAAATTTCCACTATTGGAATGGTAAATCAAATCAGACATATTCAAGATCTGTTCAAAGACACAAATTGGATAATGGATAAACCTTTTCGAGCAAGGCCTCATCTCCAGGAAGCTATACAAGTTTGTAGCAGTGCTTTGACTTCCTTAGTTTTCTGATCAATTTACATATGATCACTAGTTTGATTTATCAAGTATATACATTAATTTATTTCTTTTATATGTATTATTTGTCTTGTTATGGTAGATTTTATTGTTTTTCATCTTTCCTTTCGTTTTATTCTTATTTATATAGTTATTCACATATATTATGTTAATTCTTAATCTTGCTCGCCTGGTGCTGCCATCTCTGTTCCGCTTTGGCAAACTATTTACATTATTTGGTCCTATTGGGTACGTAACAAGCAGGTTCGTGCGTACACGTACTTCTTGGGAGCATACTGCAAGCAATAATTTTGTAAACATGCGGAAACAATATGAAGCAGTCACACCGATTTCGTTTAGTTACATGCTAGATATTGCAAATAAACATTAAACAACAGATCAGTAGACGATACGGATTGATATTACCTAATCCTTTGCACAGTCGAAATATGATTAGGTCCAGGCCCTCAGCCATTGACATACTAGAAGGTTGGTATGTGTGTATGTAAAAAATAAACTTAGTTACTCAGGGGTGAAGAAACGAGTACAATATATACAGGTAAAGGTAAAGTTAAAATTCCCTATGCACATAGCACCGTGCCATGAACGCACACTTAGGGTATGTGGGGGTAGGGCCCCACATTATTTTCGATGTCGGACATTTTGGAGGTGATGTGATCAGTACCACTCTGCGACCTTCCTTTTAACCCCGGGGACCATTTGATTTGAGGCTGGGTGGGCCCTAGAGCCGCTTTATGGCGGGACAAAAATTTCGACCTTGGATGGTGAAGGTTTCTTCAACATATCTTTATTAAGGAAAGTGTTACGACTGCATTATTGTAACAAATGTATAATTTTCCAGGCGTGAAAAACAGTGTCATATATATCACATCACCCCATCCCATTTAAAAATTTTGAGTTGAATTCAATATCGCGGCCACCAATATGGCAGATGTCCGCTTGGAACACACAATTGTGGTTCCCCTTAAGTCTAACCTGTTTCTATCATGATCAATTGTACCAAGTCTAAATCCTTCACTTTTTATAGAGGGTGTTAAGAGACTTTGAATCACTCTCTAGGTCCCTATATGTGACTTTGTCAACATGAGATCAAGAATTACACACACACATACATTATATATGTGCATGTATATATGTGTGTATATACGTGTATATATATACGTGTATATATATATATATATATATATATATATATATATAATATGTGTGTGGGTGTAAAGGCATGTAGGTAAGTAGAGGGGGCCTTTGGTATTATTTTGAAGGGGGGAGGGCAAGATTTGTAGAACCGGCACTGTGATTAATACAGTCAAATACTTTTGAGAATCTGCCCTTCAAAGTTAACTCCAACCATGATGCTTCAGAGAATTCAATCCTTTATGTAGAGGGTTGTGGATATACCCCCTTGATTATGTTACACTTCCAAAGATAAAGATTATAGGGAAACTTGATAACACCTCCTTGAAGACCCATCAGAAAAATAACAATTACAATTTAAAGTATAGCTGGCTCTTGATGCCCTTAAATTGACTGACTGATTGAGTTAGTGCTTTAAGTCCGCTTTATGCCCAGTAAGACTAATCGATACTGGACTTACATTTTCAAGTGGAATCAGAACCACTATATATGCCTCCACCGGGTATCGAACCCGGGACGACACTAACGCTTCACCATCGGGAAGGTCTTGATGCCCTTCAAATTTCTTCAAAGCGCACAGGGTGAGTTAGCGGAAAAGATGCTAATTTTTGTGAAAATAATATACTAGGTGATTTCGGAAATTTTAAGTCGAGAATACATCACAGCATGTACACAGTATAAGATTTCTTACGATTTTTAAAGTTATATTATTCAAACTATCCTCGGTTGTTTGTAAAGGAGAATTGAAAAAAGAAGTTACATTTTAATATCCCGAAATGCTTTGTGACTAGACAAAAAAGCCTTGTAACACCATTGTAGACAAAATAATAATGTATTATATAGAGTTAATAGCTTATTGGCTTGCAAGTAAGGGTAAATAAATTTTCTTTTCATTTGGAAGTTATCTCACTCGTATTTACACTATGTTGCCATTCGTCACCGGACACCCCATACCAGTACGTTAATCCGGTCGCAGCACCACATCAGTATCATGTAGGGCTACCTTTAGCCGCAATGATATCCGCAACCCTTCAAAGAAGACTTTCCACCAATTTGCGATACGTGTCGACGGGAATCTTGCCCCATTCCTCCTGCAAAGCGGCAAACAGCTCAGTGGTGTTTCTTGGGCGGCATGGCCTGGCTCTCAAGCGGCGCTCCAACTTGTCCCAAAAGTGTACAATGCGGTTGATATCTGGACTTTGGGCTGGCCAATCAAGTTTTTACACACCCATGTCCTCGAACCACGTGTTGATAATGCCTACCGTATGACATGGAGCATTGTCGTGCTGAAACAGGTATGGGCCAATACCGAATTGTTCCCATAATGTCGGTAGCGCAGAATTGTCCAGAACCTTTTGGTACGCATCGGCATTCATGTTTTCCCGAACTAAAACAAGAGGGCAAATACCATACCACGAAAAGCAGGACCACACCATGATGCCACCTCCACCGAATTTCACTGTGGGTACGATACAGTCCTGTAAACAGCGTTCACCGAGCATACTTCACACGCACACATGTCCATCATACCGCCAAATCTGGTAGCACGATTCATCACTCCATAGGAGGGATTTCCATTGTTCGAGAGTCCAATGGCGGCGTTCCTTGCACCACTGTAACCGACGGGCCGCATTGCGGGCTTTGATATGCGGCTTGTGAACTGCTGCGCGACCATGAAAGCCAAGTGCGACGATCTCCCGGCAGACAGTACGATCACTTGCAGCACTACTGGAAGCCGATCAAAACTCCTGTGCCACCATCTGTAACGACGCGTTCCGGTTTGACTTCACCACATGTTTCAAGCATCTACGGTCATGATCTGTTAATATTTTCGGTTTATTGGGTCTGGATCGGCATGTCATGACCTCCTCTCGCTTCCACTTCACGATAATATCACTCACTGTCGACCGGGGTATCTGAAATTTGTTGGAAATCTCACGGGTCGAATGCCCAAACCTGTGGGCTCCAATGATCTTCCCTCGTTCTGCCTCACTCAGTTCGCATCGTCTGTCCATATTGACTGCTGTAGCTGGTATGAGTATTCTCAACCGGCAATGCCTTTTATAGGTTGTATGATGTGTACAGATGACCCCAAGCACTTTTTGAAGGGTGTCCGGTGACGAATGGCAACATAGTGTATAACGTTAATTATAAATCACTAGGACTAATAATGACAAATACACAAGTCGTATGAAATCCAAGAATGTTTACAAGTTTGTTTAATTTCCTTGTTCGTAGTAAATGGAAAATGCGTGTGTAGTCTGTCACATTTTTTTACAATTTAATAGCGCAAAGATTTTAAAAACACGGAATAAGTAACTTCGTTTGTACGTATAAAGGCACAAATATCACTATGTTCAGAAAATATTAATGTAAAGCCTTAACAAACGAAATTTAACATGGTGCCCGTTTAATGAAAGCGTCAAGATTTATGTGCTTATCACACCACATCAACTATGGACGAGACTCATAAAACCTTTTTGAGCAGGCCTCATCTCCAGGAAAGTATCAACTCGGGACAAGCCCTGACACCTACCGACCTGTTGGGTGAGACGAGTCAAGGTAAGGACATATATAACCTTCTCCTATGGACGAGACCAAGAATCTTCGGCCCTTACATACACACTTCATGAATCGGTGTAACGCACAGATGACAGGTTTACATTTCACAGGTTACTGATTTAAAACGCTGGATTTGTAATAATTACAGATTCTACCTAACTTGGGTGTGACTTTTACAGCACGTAATATACCCAATACTATTCAGATTAATTCAATAGATCTGGTAAAATTAGGGATATTGAATTCCCTGTCCGCAACATCGTACCTTAAGCAGTCCCGGTATAATCAATTGATTTATACGAGGGTCGGAGCATAAGTCATGGCAACTATTTTTTTCTCGAGAATGCTGAACCGGCACGAAAATTCTAAATAAACAGGGTGTCCAAATTGAAACGCCCTAATTTCAACTGTCTGTAACTCCACATGTATTTCATGCATCCAAATGAATAACAATTGATTATATATTAATGAATATAGAATAGTTCTAAAGTTTCTGCAGCAAAATAGTACGTAATTAGTACATTTAGTACATTTATACATGCGCCTGACGTTATCTCTCTTGATTTTCTTCCTGTGGAGGTATGTCAAGGACATCGTGCATTCAATCAAAGTACAACTTGTACAACTTGTATGCAACACTGGAACCGCTTCATGAAAGTGATTAAGCTTGACTCCCAATGAGACGCGACGAAACACGGAAATTTCCGACAACAGAACTTCTGTTGTCTGCTTCTATTGAAATGAAATGATGAAACGCCCGCTACAGGAAAACGCGCGGAACAGAAGCACGGAATTTCCGGCTAGAAGTCTGCAGGTAATCTTACAGGTTATCGCCCATTGGGACGCCGGAAGCGCGTCTGTTGCGTTCTGTTGCCGCTCTTCCGGCATCTCAGTCGGCGTTCGGTTGCCATTGCGACAACCACACATGCTACAGGCAACCTTGCGGGAAATCGAGTATCGGCTGGTTATCCTCCGTGCGACTCGTGGGTCGCATGTAGAAATGTGCTAAATGTACAAAAATGTACTAAATATACTAAATGTACTAATTACTACTTTGCTCACAGAAACGTTAGAACTATGTATATTCATTAATGTATAATTAATTCATTTGGATGCATGAAATACATGTGGAGTTACAGACAGTTGAAATTATGGCGTTTCAATTCGGACACCCTGTATATATGAAAAAGGGTGCTGTATGGAACTGGACTATGTATGAACAATGCAGGTCATGTGTGCCAGGGGTTGGTAGGGAAGTGCCAAAAAAAATCGTTAAAGATATTATCGTTATTTACATATTTCGAAATATTTGTGCCGGTCCTGCATTCTCGAGAAAAAATAGTTGCCATGACTTATGCTCCAACCCTCGTATCTACCAGGGGAACCTGGGGCAAGTGCCTCTTATTAGGCTTTGTTCTCGGAACTTGATCACCATTGCCTTCCCTCAAATAATTCAGAGTTAGCGCCGCATAGTCCTTGAGACTTTAGATTCGTTTGAAATAATGTTTTGATCGGATGAACAATGTATTCTGCGTTTGTATCACGTGTCCTTTTGAAGTTTCATTACCAGTTCAAATTGTCCAACTTGCATTGGCCTTGCATATATTGCCCTGCACCTAGTTTTACCGGTTGCTATCTGATTTACGCGTAATGCAGATGCTAAATTTATGCGAGTCCGGCCTCAAGACATAGAGGCGTAGAAAGAGGCCCTGATTCTCAACCTAACTTAGTTACCTGGTATCGTGCCAACCCCCGTGGCGTAGTTGCACGCTACGACGCCAGAGATCCCGCGTTCGAATCCCGACCTGGGCATAGGTCAGAGGCGTCACCACAATTTTTTTGTCTGGAGGGGAGCAAGTACCAGGAGGATAAAAGTGCCGATAATAATAATAATTTCTCGAAACAATCGTTCATACATTTTAAACAAAACTGCTTAGCACCAACAGTCTGAAGTACATATTTGGTCTAACTTCTCTCTCTGGTATTTTGCAATGTATCACAGAAAAGAACAATAATGTGAGTGAAGCGTGCAAGAAAATGTTTTTAGATCAAATTTTTGCAAACTAAAAACAATATTGATTTAAAGTGATAAATTCAAACTCCCTTAAAATGGCCCACGAGTACCATTTTTGTCTTGGAACAACAATTGAAAGGAAAGTTATAAATACGTAGTAATTACGAAATGTTTTATGATGCATCCCGGACCCTACCTGGAACGCAGCTTTGTTATATCCACTTTTACAATTCCAATTCCGCCTCGCAGAAAAAAAAACCCTGCGTACTCTAGTGTCTCCATCCAGCTTGTCTCCTGTCTCTCTGCCTTTCTAGGCACCATAGCTAACAGGAATTTCTAAGCCTTCTTATTCACCTTGTTTAGTGGGATCCGTAAGTATTGCTCAGCAAATTGCCCATGACTATTTTCGTAGTTTTTTATCTTCATCCTACGTATTATTAGCGACTGTATTTTTACGTCTACTCAGAGGTTGTAAGCAGATTGTTTGGTGTTTTGTGTCGGTTCTTGAAGCTCTCATTGCATAAGACAAAGGGTCTAAACGTGGTGATGGACAATTTGCTTGGTAATACTTATGAATCCCACTGTACGATATAATGTAAAATTCAATCAAATGCCATGTTTACTCTCTTAGCTCAATGTGATATCCATTTCCTGTATCTGGTTTCTTTCTGCGCTTATTTTTTTCGAAGCTCCTGGTTGTTAATATTATCTTTGGTCTCTGACGATCCATTCATATATATATATATATATATATATATATAATTTCTCATAGCTTGAGTTTCTTCCCATGTTTCACATCCATGGAGTAAGACGAAGTGTACATTTGGATATTCCGATTTTTACGTTGTGAGGAGATGTATTATTACACAGACATTTAAGCGAAACATGGAGACTCGACGAGGACTCGTACCCGTGGCTCTGGCATACCGTGCCATTTCTCTAACAACTGATCCACCAAGCCAGCCCTGGTTTCGCTGTCTTGTCCGTGTGGAATTGTCTCTGTCCTATGGCGCCAACTTGTATGGACCCATGGAGCCCGAGGACAACCAATACTTTGTCGTGTTATTATTATTATTTGTTACAGTTATTCGTGAAAGGTTGCTTATTGAAATCAGATCATAATAGATTCTAAGAAATAAGTAAGGGTGCTTTCTTTGTATGCATTAATAGCATGATACATGGAAGAGAAGATACATGAGATTTTTTGTTGAACTAATAACTCAAGTGTTCGAGTCCTTGCAATGGTTTCCTAACGTTCCTCATGAAGGGACACAATACAGGCATCTAAAAATAGTAATGTAGTAAAAGTAATAAAATAATTTCCTAGCACAATTGAGTAGCGTTTGACATAATTTCACAGTTCAAACAGCACTTTTCACGGCTGAGTGGAGTTCCACTCCACATCTCCCCTCCATGTTCAAGTAAAGATGAGCAGGAAGCGTGTTTTTGAGCTGGCCGTTGGAGGTTCCATAGCAATAGTTTATTAAGGAATTCTCCCGAGAAATCAATAGGCCTGGCAACGCTGACGTGAGCCGGCTGAATGTTCCTTCCCCCCTGCCCTTTCCCGCACCAGCCGGCGCGATGTGTTTCTGCGCAGGTTTTTTTGCTTGTGGTTCCACTATACCTCTTGAATAGATTCTTCTGGGACAGTGATGGCGATTGGGTTCCAAAACTTAGGGGGGGGGGGGAGGGGCGGCGCTAGTCATTTTGCCGCTCTGGGCGGTGGCGGCAGATGCCCCCTTTCGAATGCCCCCCCTCCCACCTTGTCATTACGCAGCAACGGGGAATTGAAAATCAATATATTCCTAAGTAATACATCAAACTATAAAATAATTAATGCTACCTTTTACGCTATTGCAATACTATTAAAGACAAATGGATTTCTCGACCACAGCAAACCTTAAACGTATCTTAAATGTAGCAAGTATTAGCAACGAAATGAAGGCCTATGATATATGATTGGGTTTTGAAAAGAATTACATATAATATTCACGGTTCTCCCGCGTGGGCAATCTAAGGTCTAATTTGTTTGCTGCGTTGTCCCCGCATAAAGCGGCTCTGGGGTTCACTCAGCCTCAAATTAATGGGTACCTGGGAATAAAGGTGGCCGGAGAGAGGTGCTGATCACATCACCTCTAAAATGACCTAGATCGAGAATGTGCGTGGCTCTATCCCCACATACCATAATTGTGCCTTCATGACATGGTGCTATATGAAAGGGGAACTTTACCTTTACCGTTGCATGTAATATTGTTTTTCGTATAATGAAAACAAGCGTGTTTCAGACATGATTGACCAAAGAGTTTTTTATTAGCCTAAGGAAAAAAACTTCGTTCGCCACTTTCCACGGTTACCGACAAAGTTAATAAAATTCGAAGTGCAACACTCATATTAGGTGCAAAACATGACCCTTTATCAGTTTAAGGTCCCCTTTGGTGTAATTGTTTTATTATAGCCGAAAGCACTTTTAGTTCATCTTTTAAATCAGTAGCCTTCATGTGTTAACATACCGACAAGTTTTGTACACTTTTCAGACAAAAGATCAGATGGCATGTCTTTAAGCTTACGAATATCAATCCAATCCTATCAAAAAATTCACTATGATGCAGAGGCGTCTCGTGAACTCATGCGGTGCATGCTGCACATGCGTCAATGTGGGAAAAAGGACAGCTTGCTCTGCGACGACATTCATGAGCATTTCTACATTCTAATTTCTTCATATAGGATTGATTGATTTGTTGTTTTAGGTCCACTATATGCACAGTAAGGCTAATCGGGACTGGACCTACAGTTTAAAGTGGGATCCGAACCACTTGTGCCTCCACCGGGTATCGAACCCGGGACCCCTTGATTACTAGGCGACGACGCTACGAGTGCGACATCGGGGAGGCCTCTTCATATAGGAGAATTATTTATTTTACACGAGAGCGCTCAACTAAGCTTATATTACATTTCTTGGAACTGAAGTGAAAAAATGTAATAATGCTTTTCCCACAATTGACGCATGCGTCACTGCAAATCCAAGAAATATAATATAAGCTTAGTTCAGAGGTCTCGTGTAAAATAAATACTTCTCCTATATGAAGAAATTAGAATGTAGAAATGTTCATGAATGTTGTCGCAGAGCAAGCTGTTCTTTTTCCCACAATTGACGCATGCGTTCACGAGACGCCTCTGCTATGATGTTTAAGCTGCTCAAATCTTTCTCTTAGAGCTAAAATAATCGTCTATAACCTGGTAAAAAAAATCAAACTTTGTACAGTTTTTGTGGATCTTCAACAGTTTCATGATCAGACCCGTAGCCAGGCAGGGGCCAGGGGCGGCTCAGCCCCCCCTGACAGGGTCGCCAGCCCCTTGATATTAAGTAAAACTATTTTGTATTCTAATTTGTTTGGTTGAAGAGTGAAAATGTAGACAGAATATATTATTTTGTTCACAACTTCGTTCGTTCATCTTGTTTATGAGCAGAAGTCTAAGCAGCGGCAAGTGTTTAGAAGAGTCTCTAGACTTTAGAAAGTTTTTTCATAGGGAGCTTTCTTTATCTGTACCTTCCCTCCCCTGTTGCAGCCTCTCGTTTGACAGAAATCTGTGACTTTGATGTTATTATCCACATTCCTTTCGCATCTACGTCAAATCCCAAGTTTTATTGCTTTGGCCGGGGGTGGAATGTATGGTAGGCACTATGATTCAATTGAATATTGTACATTTTAACATGTATGATATAAATATGTATCATCAAAAATAGTATGGGGTGTGTGTATTAAGGGATGGTGTCAGTAGCAATCATTAGCACTTCAAGAGATGTTTCAGAAGATACGGAAAAAACTGTAGTATTTGCATGATATTCCTAAATTTTATATTTTAAATTAATTTAATAACCCCCGACACACATAATTTACCTTCTTTAATACTAATAAACTTTTAAAAAATGGACTTGGTTTACAAAGCCTCCCCTAATAACCCGTGAGCCCCCCCTGGAGGTCAGTTCTATCTACGGCCCTGTTCATCATACTGAAATTGCTTCTTCTTTCGATTTCGGCCCTGTACAGTGTTGCCTATCTTTGTGTCATCTAAATTCCATGCCAATTCCTTCTCATCATCATCATCAACCGGGACTCACAGGTCGCCGCCCCCCGACGCCTCCACGAGTGGAGGGAGGGAGGCCCTGCCAGGCTGCCAAATGGCGTCTAAGAAACGTTGACATTTTTTACCACTCTTGCTTTTTTTTAAAAAAAAAAAACGCTGATATATTTGCAAGAAATCTAACACATTGTAGATTAATGTTTTGAAGACATTTGCTCATTACATTACGTGGAGTAAGAAGTCATACCAGATAACTAGTGAGCAAAGGAATGTAAAGCCACACAACTGGTTTGCAATACACTGAGTCTCATGTGCGACCATTCGGACGTTTTATCATCGCCACTTATTTGAAGGAGTGCATCATGGACCTCTCCCACTTAATATATCAACGCAGTTAAGTTTTTAAAGTGAGACTACTGATAGGTTCCTTCAAAACGGTGGGTTGGTATATATTAACTTCCAAGTTATACACGTATAATAATATTATATAACCTGGAAATTAATATATGCCAACCCACCGACAATATTTTTTTCTTTTCTTCCAATTCTGCCGCCCTGAAAATTTGCCGCTCTGGGCAGTGGCACGGTTCGCCCCCCCCCCCCTCCGCCGGCTAGTGGGGGGCAAGTGTCAAAACTAGGGTGCAAGGGCAGTTGACTTTCCCTTGGTATATAAGTTTCAGCATAGTGCGGGTGCAATTGTTGCAAAGAGTTGGGGGCAACTGCCCCCACCCCCTAATCGCCACCACTGTCTTATGCTATCGACCAGGTGAGTTATGAGAAGGTTTCCAAGCTTTCGAGTGTAACGTGGCTCTCATATTTCCATCTAATCATAATTCGTACCTAGCAAAGCTTCAAGGCTTACTTCGAACTACTTTTTACGACACACAGAAAAATAGAAATTTTTCTTAGAATCGTTATTAGCACACCATACATTGCTATTAACGTCGTTACTTTTTCATGGAAACTCGTACTCCGAAAATTGTGCTCCGATCATTCTGACCAGTTAAATTCTGTACGATATTTTAAGGAACGCCTGTTTATGATGATGATGACAACGATGATGTTATGAATACAGTCTAGAAATTCAGTCTCGAATATTGTAAATCATAAGACGTATTATGTACTTATCGTTAGTAATAGAATCTTATATGTAATTGTATTTACATGAGAGCCATTTTGTTTTATGGCTTTCGGCATTTTTAGCCTTTTGCAGACAGTTATGATAAATTTGATAACTCAGCTAAGAAAATTAGAAATCTAAGGTCCTGTACCTTTTTTACCATCTCTAATGCAAGTGGCTGAAATTTAGTGCCAAAACTGAAACTCACTCTTGAACAAAAATCAAAGTTTAAGATTCCTTTAGCAGGGAACTAATATAATATCAGAGGCATATATATTTAGAGGAAAGATAAAAATAAAGGTTTTACAGAAAGCAATCAAGCTTTGTTACCGGTTTTCTCTTTGAGTTATAGGTTTCTGAAAATAACTAACTAACTAACTAACTAACTAACTCTCTAGAATTCTTAAACCCGAAGGTTCATGGCTGCAGCAACACAGGCCTTCCATCCGTCCCTATCCTGAGCAAGATCTATATACTCTTTTCCATCCCTACCGATTTCCTTTAGGTCCTTCTCAACGTTATCCCTCCATCTTCGTTTTGGCCTTCCTACAAGTCTCTTACAATCAGGTTTCCTAACGAGATTCCTGTAAACTCCTCTTTCCTCTCCCATTCGTGCCACATAACCTGCCCACCCAAGTCTTCTTGATTTAATCATTCTAAAACTATCTGGACATGAATACAAATTATGTAGTTCTAAATTATGTAACCTTCTCAACTCACCTGTCTCCTCATCCCTTTTAGGTCCTAATATTTTCCTAAGGATCTTATTTTCAAATACTCTCAATTTATGTTTCTCTTTCAATGTAAGGGACCAAGTTTCACATCCATATAATAACACAGGCAAAATTACTGTTTTGTATATTTTAACTTTTAGTTTCTTAGATATTAAAGAAAGGAAAAATTAATTAATTAAAAGCTTTCTGAAAACAGGCAAAATTACATTATTAGTTACAAATAAATATTAACTTTTTAATAAATTTAATAAATTTAAATATAATTTAGTAAATTACCATGTAAATAGAATTATTATATTTATGAATTACATCATGGGAGTGTCATATTAATCCCTTAATCATTATGGCGTGTAACATAGGCCTAGAGGTTTTCTGAACAGGTTAGGAAAAGCAAACGGGGTACAGTACCATTAATAGGCTATACATATTAATCTGCATACAAATCTTAATAGGTGTTATGTGGTATTTTTGTCTCTTCTGTCTCTTTATGCTAATCGTGATAAAGAAGATGAGTATGAGGATGAATTCAATGATGAGTCATTCACAAAGCCGGCCTCCGTGGCGGAGTGGTTACCACATCACGCTACGCCGCCAGGTGTCACGGGGTTCGATTCCCGGCCTGGGAATGGTTGTTTGTGAGCGTCCATTCATCAATTTCGTCATATCATTCCCATCTTTGCAAATTAGCCAAAAGTGATACAAAAGGCGAAGTAAAATAAAGCAAATTAATCGATCAATCACAAGGAACACCCATACCAAGGCAGCGGCTCAAGTAGGAACTTGTTAAATACCCGGTGGAGGCACATATTGGTTCAGATCCCACTTTAAACTGTAGGTCCAGTCCCGACTAGCCTTACTGTGCATAAAGTGTACTTAAAACACCAACTCACCTCAAGTAGGAACTTTCGGTTTCGAGAATGAGTCGACTGTACAACAGCTAAATAACATAACATGTAAATATGTTTTCTCCTGAGCCAGACAAGTAGGCTGAGACGAGGGGTGGTTTAAATACCCCAAGAATGTCTACAAATATCTAATTTAAATAGTGTAATAGTGGTAATTAATTGTACGCCTTTAGCAGGATTAAAATATTTTGTATAATAATTTGTAATATTCTGAGAAATTCATCTTCCGGGTTTCTAGCCCCTCAATTTTCACCTTTAGATGGCGGCTGCTCATAAGCGATGAGCCCCTCCTGAGATAAAATTCTGGCTACGGGCTTGTACTGGGCAGAACGTAGAACTGAACGTTGTATTCCGAGAATTGGGTTGTAATCCCAGAAAATAAATATAGCTAGATACATGCTGATATGAAATTAAGGCTGATGTGAAGAATTATTGTAGCTGATGGGAACACTTAGATGGTCAACTTAGAGAAGAGAGAGAGAGTTCTTTGAAAAGGAAAAATCTGAGCTAACTGATAATCTGTAGAGAGAGATTGCTGAAAGAAGAAACGGGTGAAACGAAAATTACTTTTTTGGTACGACATAGTCAGGTAAAGACTATCTTGGAGATATTACACAGGTTTAGCATTAGACGAACAGACTTGCAGGAGGTGAACTATTCAAGAATTATATTTTGTATCTAAAAATAACTTGAAGAGGTCACGAATATTTCCGGAACGTGGTGATAAGATATCTAGAAACGGAAATAGAAAGAAGAGAGAAATAGAGATATGAGGAAGAATGCTGCATGCCAGGAGATATAATTGCACAGAGAAAGTGAAAAGGAATATAAACAGTAGAAATGAGAGCCAATGAGAAGAGTCAAACGAGATGGAGTGAAAGTGGAAAAATTTATCTATTTCCAAAATAATTTTCCAATAGAGAAATGTTTCATCCTCAAGGAGGGGGATATTGTGTCACGTGCCAGTTCCGACGACACAATGAAAAATGCAAGGAAAAAAGTTTCCCGAGAGCAACGATAGATGGCAGCGCGTCATATAAAGAAGAGCAGTGCTCATTGTAGAAACTAGGAGCGGAGAAGAGCGATTATATATATTATAGTAAATGCAAAATAGATAAAGGAAGAATATAAAAATTATAGAAGGAGTGAATAAAATGTAAATAGCCAATTAAGATAATTAAGAATATCCTCGTATATGAAACAATTATGAAAGTTAATAAGTGAGCAAATGAATTCAGAGATGTATATCTCTCCTTTTTGATCCTAGTGATCAAAATTTGATTTAATACCTCTGACGAGGAGAACATCGTCAGCTTTGTATTTGTCCGACAATCGGTGGCGCTGTGTTAAATTAGACGCCCCGAAGCCCTTACGGTTGCGCTTCTTATTAGACGCACTGGGCCATAGGCAGCGCTTGCTGTTAGCGATCCTTGGCTATTCCCCTTTTGGTCGTTACATAGGAGGTGGCGCTATTGTCAGTTTAGTCGACCCTACTGTTTACATAAGTATAGCTTTTATCGTATGCCAAAGAAGCGGGGAAAGCGAGCGCATATATGTAATAAATAAGATTACCCTTTAAAAGGAAAGACAATAAATTAGAAGGAAGGAAAAGAAGAAGAAGTCTTTTCCCAAAATAGAAGGAAGAAGAAGAAGAAGCCTTTTCGCAAATCAAAGAGAAGGAAAAGAAGAAGAAGCCTTTTCCCAAATCAAAGAGAAGGAAAAGAAGAAGAAGCCTTTTCCCAAACCAGAAGGAAGAAAAGAAGAAGAAGCATTTTCCATAATCAAAGATAGAAAAGAAGAGGAAGCCTTTTCCCTAATCAAAGATAGAAAAGAAGAGGAAGCCTTTTCCCTAATCAAAGATAGAAAAGAAGAGGAAGCCTTTTCCCTAATCAAAGAAAGAAAAGAAGAATAAGCCTTTTCCAAAAATAGATACGAAGGAAGAAGAAGCCTTTTCCCAGAAATTACGAGAAGAAAGAAGAAGAAGATTTCCTTTCAATTATTCATATATGTATAAGAAGAATATAGCCGACGTAAATTTGGAATCAGCATATATATTGATGAAGGAATTGGGAGCATAAAAGTCGAAACATTAATTTGCCTCAAACATCGCTCAGAAGCTCGCAAGTTGAACGCTCATTCACCCCACATTCCACCGGATGCAGAGCCGAGCAACAAGAATTTTCCACTCGGCTCTGCACAGTCAGCAAGGCAACGGCCCTCGCCAGCGGTGAGTGCACCTCCACTGTAAATTTCCATCTGCATCCAGGGATACCCCAGGTGCACAGTGGAGGTGCAAAGTCCACCAACCTATGACTCAAATCCAATGTATAAAACCGCGGGAGACAGTAAATCGATCTCTCACTTCGCTCCAATATCACCACCAAACTGATCGACGAGAAGAGGACGACGGCCTGCTGAGAGATCGCGACACTACGAGGCGGCAACAAGCGAGAAGTCCATAGCAGTCCGGATTAAGCCAACCGAAGAATCTGCAAGAATAAAACAAGTCGCCGAATTGCCTGCCGTCTCTTGTCGTCATCTTCGATCTCTCCAGCGGACACCTGTCACCGTCGCCGACGCCAGAAGCCGAGGGCCAGACCAACAGCAAGGGGTGAGTAGCGTTCAACAACACAGGCTCCCAACAAACCTTCATCAGCCTCCTTAAGGCTAGAGGTGGTTAGCCAAGTCAAACTTAAGACCTATTGTATTTATCTGAGCTACGTCCCGGCGTGACTCGTTCCCGTACCTTACCCGACGTCACGCTACATGGTGGAGATAGCCGGCTCCACTCCGTGGATTTCCATAAAATTTTAATTTTTTTTTACGTCACTCAAAACCCCATAATTTAAAATCCCCGCCGCACACAGCAGCAACCCTAGAAATTCTCCTTTTTCGATAATACACTTCGTATTATAAACTCCCCACTCGTAAATTTTCTCTTCCGCTCACTATCTTTCATTCCTTGTGAATAACTGCATAAAAAAATTCCCCCTTCCTAAATTCGCATGAACGAATCCCAAATTATTCTTCACGAAGAGCTAGACCGTTCTCTTGACCAGATTCTCTCCTTAGCCTCCGCTATTAATTCCCCCGCTCCTTCCCCCCGAATAACCAGATCCAAGGCTCAACATCCCGATTATCCCCAGTTTCTAGGTGGTCTAGAAACACCCAAACGAAAAAAGAAACACCCAGAACCCCAAACCAGTACACCTAAAACTAACACCCCTACCACCATCAATCCATCCCCGTCAAGAATGTCCGTAAATATACCCCATGGCTTATACCCCGCCCCCTTCACAGGAAAAAACCCTCAAGAAGTTGAGCAGTTCTTTGAAAAGTTCCATAGCATTGCGGGCGCTTTGGCGTGGGAGGAAAATAAAAAACGCGAAATGTTGCCATTGTTCCTCGCAGACATAGCGCTCACATTTTTGAACGATCTCAAGAAGCAGCCAAACTTCAACACCCTCACCTTTCCGCAAATCAAGAAAGAATTAATTTCATTATTTAAAGGCAGTCACTTAGTCAGCATGCACATCCAAATTTTATTAGAGACAAAGCAGGAAATTAACCAGCCCATTCATGATTACGTAATTCGTAAGAAAAATCTCGTCCTTCAATTCTTCCCGCAAGCGACGAACCCTCAAATCCTTTCCTATGTTGTGTCGGGACTTCGATCTAAACACATCGCTGCGATTGGAGACAAAGAGTTCACCGACACAAGTTCTCTTATCGCACATCTGCAGAATCAAGAAAGGCAAGACATGCTGATTCAAGCTAGACGCAATGAGGAACAAAGTGAAGCGATGAAACTGATAGATGCGCTAAGTACATGCACTCCATTTACGCAACAGCCTCCCTCAGTATCCCAGCTGTACGCAACCACAGGTCAGCAACACGCATCCTTTCCCCACACCTCAGCCTGCTTCGTCATTTGTGACGTATTCCCCCCCTACCCCCCTCCCGCCGATCTCTCAAACTCCATACAACTTTCTTCCGCAGCAATCTTATCAAGCAACACCAGCTCTCCCGACCAACTCCTGGCAGGTCCAAACCACGCCCACAGCCCCTCCTTCCCTCCCCTCCAGTCAAGCTCCACACACGCAGTCCACTAGTTCTACCAGCGCTGCCGTTTCACAGTCTTGTAACGCAATTCTGCCATCTGGCGGTTCAACAGCGAATCAACTAGATACAGTCACAAATCAATTGCAAACCTTGACATTAGAAAATAAAGTTGAAGCGTTGTGTCACACTGTCCAGAACCTGGCAGATCAAATACAATCAAATAACAGTAATCAATTTCAGACCCGGCTTACTTTTTACGGCCAGGGGAATGGCAATCGCAGAGGTTCTACTCGCGGCATGAGACGTAATTTCAGATCTCGAGGTGGAAATAACAATTCAGTCGGGGGGCGACAAAATTCACAGTTTTCGCAATGCCAGATCTGTTTCCGTTCAAATCACTCTACCAGGAACTGTTTTTATAATCCAAACAATGAAAACAAGAGCGATTTAAACTGAAAAACCGTGTGAATCGATGGGACGGATCCACACGCAAGACAAAATTTGACACAGTTCCTATCCTTGAAAAAAAAAAAACATATTCTTCATTCAAGCTCATGTAAATAATCACCCCCTAGAAATTATGATTGACAACGCAAGCCAGATTAGTATTTGTCCTCAGCATTTAATTCCACCTAATGCAAAGAAAATTCAAATGCACAGCATTATTAAAGGCGTCACTGGCAACAGACTTCCTATCTCAGAAATTGTAATACTCCCCCTTCACATAGGAAGATATAGGTACTCCCACCCTTTTAGAGTTGTGCAATCCAAAGAATTACCTCCTCTCCTTGGCAATGACTTCTTGAAGACACAAAATTGTGACATTTCACTTAGTACTAACCTGTTAACTCTTAGACGCTTAGGCCATATTCCGAACTTCAGCATCTGCAATTAACCTAGGGTGTTGTCCAAATAGCAAGAAATAGGGGGAGTTGTTCATGCCAAGATGTGTACTTACATTGTGGGCATGGGTCGCGCTAGCCAAAAGTTCATGCCATTTACCTTGTTTTTGTACCACATAAGTTTTCATGATGGATTTCAAGTAGTGAAAAGATGATTCGACTACACCATTTCTGAAGTGGGCAGCAGTATCAATAAATTTTAATGTGACACCAGTAATTTTGGATAATTCCTGTATTAATTTGCTGCAGTTCGGGGAGCTCCTGTCAAGCATAATCGTCTCTGGAAGACCAAAAATGAGAAAAACATGGGAGACAAGAGCATTAGCTATTGAGTTGGCATCATGGTTGGGGAGGGTTGTAGTTATGGCAAATCTGGTACAATTGTCAACAACGGATAGAAAATATTTGTGTCCTGTGTCAGAGGTTGAAGTCAGTGGTCCACACACGTCAATATGTATTTGGCTAAAGGGATGACTAGCGGGTGGGCTCGTTTGCAGTGTATGTTGTACGGCTCCGTGAGCTCTTTTTGCTACTTGACATTCAGTGCATTTGCGTACTGCAGCGTACACATATTTCTTTAGATTAGGCCAATAGTAGCGTAAAGAGAGATGGGAGTATGTTTTAGCAGCACCTTGATGTGCGGCCATCATTTTGTTACAGTGAATTAATTGAAACACTTCTTTTCTTAGTTTTTGGGGAATACATAACTGTCTTGTATAGCCTGGTGCAAATTTAGTGTTCCTATAAAGGATTCCATTGTCAAGAACAAATGAGTAGGCTGTTTTCTCTAATTTGTGATCAGCATCTGGGTGGTTTTCATGAATTTTGATTAATGCTTGTAAGTATGGGTCCTCTCTTTGTGCCGTACCTATGTCAAAGTCATTGGATTGTAACACGAAGACTTGATTTAGTATGTCCTCCTCGTCTGTGTCAAGGGAAGTGTCTTGTGCTGTGTTGTTGGGCAAGGAAGGGGCTGGGTCTACAGGATTCCTCGATAATGCATCAGCAATACCATTCTGTGATGATGGGATTTGGAAGTCGAACTCTTGGAAGAAGAGTGATCTTCGAGCAAGGACCCCGGACAACTGTTTTGTTGTTCTAAGGTAAGACAATGCATGGTTATCTGTGAAAACTATAAAGGGTGTGTTGATTAAGAAGAATTTGAATGCTTTTAGGACATAAAAGGCAGCTGCAATTTCAAGAGAAAAGACGTCTGCTTTTTTCTCAGTGTCTGTAAGGTGTCTGCTGCAGAAGGCTATCGGATGTAGTATTCCATCAGTATCTTTCTGCATAAGACAACCGCCCATACCCTGGTATGACGCGTCGATGTATACGCATGAAGTCTGCTTTGGGTCATAAGGTCTAAGAATGGGTGCGGAAATAATTTTGTCTTTTAATGCCTCAAAGCTTTTCTGATGCTCTTCATGCCAATGAAAGTTTACTTTCTTTTTGAGTAATTTGAACAAACATTCTGCGGGTTCCGCAAACCCTTGTACATAGCGTCTGATGAAATTGCATATGCCTAGAAAGGATTTCAAATTCTTCTTGGATTTAGGTGGAGGGAATTCTTTGATTGCACGCAGGATGTGATCAGAAATTTTAAATCCCTTTTGCGACACAAGATGGCCTAAAACTGGAATTTCTTCAAAGCAAAATTTACATTTATTTGGCCCTAGTTTCAAATTGGCTGCACGTAATTTAGCAAAGACTTTATGTAAAACTTGTAGCATTGCGTCAACTGAGTTTGTGTAGCAAATTATGTCATCCGTATATGCAGATATCTCGGAACTATCTATGCCAGATAGAGCCATAGACATTACATTGTTCATGACCTGACTACTTGTCTTCAATCCCATTGGCAGTACTTCATACTCGTAATTTCCACAATTACTAATTGCAAATGAGGTCATTTTCTTCGACCTTTCTGTTAATTTTACCTGAAAAAATGCCGATTTAAGGTCAAGGGTTGTGTAATATTTCTTGCCTGCCATGTCTGCTAAAATGTTATCAATGTTAGGTGTTGGGAGAGAAGAGGGCTGAATAATTTTATTCAGTGCCCGAAGGTCAGACACCACGCGGAACGAATTGTCTCGCTTGCGCACTAAGAGAACTGGGTGTCGGAATGGACTACCTTCTGACCTGCGAATGATGCCATCTTGTAAGAGCTTGTTAAGCTCAATTTTCATTTGCTCTCTAAGATTCAAAGGGATGGGGTATTGTCTCATATAAGGAGGGTGATTGTTTCCAATGTCAATGTCGTACTCATACATTGGGGTTGTGGTGAGTTTATCGCCTTTCCAGGCTAAAACATCAGCATAATCAAATACTAACTGTATGATTTTTTGTTTGTCTGCCTCTGATAAGTCAGGGTTAATACTGATGCAAGATGGATCAAATTTTTGCTGACTTTCCTTCAGTCTTGTGTTGTCTGTATTGTCTTCTGTGCATGCGTATGTAGTGGTAGTCATGTCAGTGTTGGATGTGTCTGTCATGTCTACTAGAATGTCACATGGGGTTGCTTGGCCAAGTGGGGTGTTGGATTTGAGTGTGACTGGTTTCTCTGAGGGGTTATGAATTAGTAACAGAGGGGAAGAAGTGTTAAGGAGAGCATGGGGTATGAGGATATTGTATGTAAGGAGTGTTTCCTGAGAGGGTGTGAGTAGGATATTGTGGGGGAGGGG
>NC_139236.1:57392267-57616955 GCF_977018435.1 Lepisma saccharinum | reverse complement strand
AGAGCACATTGTGGTGGAAGTTTCCAAACGTCTTCCTGCCCTTTCAGCAACTGACACCACCTGGGGAACCTCCAGAGCTCTACGAGAGAAAGAAGAGTCCTCTGTGCAACACTCTCAGAGAGATTAATGTAGAACTCGAACTGTTAGGAGCGACATACAGTAGTGAGCTGATGTTTTTAGAGTTAATACCAAATTTAAGCTCAATATCAAACATGGATCTTTTTCTGTCAAATCTGTGCAGAGATTTTGAAAGACGTACTTTGACTCATATCGATTATGTACTTCCAACTTTAAACCTGGTATGCGTCAAGTTACAATGTATGACGGATAAGTTGTATCACTTATTGAGATCAATGTGCCCGAAACTTCGTCAACTCGAATACGCAAAATAAGTTAAGGTAAGAGGTTCGTCAGTTCCTATGAAAACCTTCAACTGTTTCCACTTCTTTAAAAAGATCCACCTTCCGGACACAACGTCTTATGTCAGTGAACACATTTTTGAAATTTCGCCATCAATTAGGCAAAGTATGGAATTCCTCTAGTTAGGTAATGTCAATTCTATAAAAGCATTCAGAGTTTGGGTTCTTTTCTCAGCTACATCACACTTAGAATGCTTTTTCCTGAGATTCCTTGTCTTCATCTGGGACCACCCGATCCAAAATAAACTTTTTTCACGACTATGTTACCTGGGAATCATCTATCTAAAGGGAAAAGTCCAGGGTGATGCAATAATCAAGGTTCTTAAATTTTCTCCAAACTTGGAATCAATGGAAGTTTGTGACATAACGAATAGAGGTATGAACTTTTTGGAAAGATTATGCAAGGTAGGGATGGCACTCTCCCTATTAATCAGAAATTGAAGTTACGGAAGGATATCTTCTGGACACTGAAGAAGAACTCAATTATTTCCTCATTTATTTTGATGGAATTCGAAGTGTAGGAAGATGTCGCTTCAGAGAAAACACTAGCTAGGAATATGTTTAACCTAATCGGCATTTTAATTTAATATTGCAGAATTGATGCTTGGGTAATACCTAACATCCAATTTTTAATCAATTGTACAATATAATTATGTTTTCTTAAAATAAACTTTTAATAATGTTGATATTAATTTCAGATTTTTTATTTGATTGATGAGAAATTATTACTCCACAACTTATAAACTTGAACTATTGATTGAAAAACCTCACCCTCCTTTGTATCTGTGGTGTACTTCCTGAAATCTTATCAAGTGTGTGAAGCCTTGAGGATAGTATACAATTGGCGAGTGCTGGTGGCAGACTTCTTTTGAACGGATTGTAGCAGCTCTTGGTTTTCAATTATTGTAAGCTTTCCAGACAGATATTTCTCCTTCAGGCCGGTATAGCTCATCTTGAAGCTCCAGAACCATTTTGTTGCATTGAAATTGCTGATCATTCCAAACCCTTCAGTGTTATAAGTTTTCTCGACTACATCCCTTGCACTGAAACCTTGACCGAACATTGTCGAAAATATATCTCAAATCATAATTTTTAATTAGCTATTCTGAAATTCATGATTAATCCAGATAGTAGAAGATGAATCTATAGGTTCTGATAAACCAATGGAACTTATGGGGGTGTAACATGACACCAAAGTTACATACTCTTGTTGTAATAACCACTAGTAATTAGGCAGAAATATGTATGTTGTAAGTATCTAAGAACCTTTGAACCATCCAGTAAGAAATTACTTGAATGAAATTACCTACTACTTGAATAGATTCTCTTAGGCTATCGACCATGTGAGTACTGGGAAGGATTCCAAGCTTTCGAGAGCTAACGTCGCTGTCATATTTCTATCTATTCATCATTCGTCGCCAGGAAAGTTTCAAGAATTACTTCATACGGAGGGCCGGATTAAGGTGGGTGCTATTGATGCTGCAGCATTAGGCCCATTCCTGAAATAGGCCTAGATGAAAACAGACGAGAATTTTCCGAAAGCTGAACATTTTTCTTTTGCTATATAAACCTGAAAATAAATCTTAGAATAAAATTTGGAGCCCAAGTTTTGGACGCCTAGACACAGCGTTACTTATTATAGAGTTACTATTATTCTTTGCGCTGTGACGTAACTATAACGTCGTTGTGTTTATTGTTCACCGAAGATTTCAAGCATCAGGCCCAATTTAGTCTTAATCCGGCCCTGTTCGTACGTACTTTTTTACGACACCCAGAAAAATAGAAACTTATTTTAGAATCGTTCTCAGAACTAACTGGTCTACAAAACAAAAATAATATTAAGAATAATTATGGGAAAATGCTTGACCTAGTCCTAACAAATCTGAACCACATAAAATTGTCCAGAGAAGAACCTCTGTCCGTTCCTGAGGATAAGCATCACCCTACTTTATATTTGAAAGTAAGTCATGTACGTTGTAAAACAAGAAATCCGGAACCAAACGAGAAACGCTACAATTTTAGGAAAGCTGATTTTAACAGTATGTATAAAAAATTTACTTCGTTAGATTGGGAAGAATTAAAATTGTGCTTAGACGTTAATATTGCCGTTAAAAAAATTTATCAGATCGTCACGTCCGTGTTCGATGATTGCATTCCTCTTTCAACTCCCTCCTCCCGCCACTACCCTTGTTGGTTCACGCGACAGATTATAAGGGATCTGGCATCCAAAGCAGAACATCATCGTAAAATGAAGCATAACGTAGGGAATACTCAAATGCATGCAACAAAATTCAAAAATATACGAACCAGACTAAAAAAGAATATTCAGGATGCGTACTCAAACTACTTGAAAAGCATTGAAGCTAGTGTTAAAACAGGGGACATGAAGCAATTCTGGTCCTTCATAAGAAATAAAAAACGACCATCATACGCACAACTTATCTGTAATGAAAATCAAGAACTCGACAGCAACAACTCAATTGCCGAAGCGTTTGCGAAACACTTTCACTCTGTTTACGTACAGGAACCGTCTTCTTACGAACCACCAACCCCTTTGTCTGAAACCGACGCCCTTCTATCTTCTCTAAATTTACAGGATATATCAATCGCTGAAGTAGAAGCAGCAATAAAGAACCTTAAACCTAAAAAAACGGCAGGGCCTGATCTTATCCCCCCCTATGTAATCAAGGGATGTGGTGAAAGTCTAAAATATCCGCTACATATACTCTTCAACCTTGTAATACAAACATCGAGATTTCCAGATAAATGGAAATTATCCCAAATTTGTCCCATACCGAAAACATCAGATAAATCTCAAATTTCAAACTACAGACCAATTGCGATACTCTCTGCGCCAGCTAAACTATTAGAACAGATTCTTTATAAACATTTTTTTGCTCACGTAAAACCAATTCTCTCCTCGGACCAGCACGGATTCGTACCAAAGAGATCTGTCGTGACGAACCTCGTAGAAATTTCAAACTTCATTTCCACTGAACTTGACAACAGAGGCCAGGTAGACGTTATATACACAGATTTCTGCAAAGCGTTCGACACTGTAAACCATGATATTCTCTTGAAAAAATTAGCATTTTGTAACTTCTCCTCTTCCCTCGTAGATTTAATGTGCTCGTATCTCAAAACCAGAAAACAATACGTAAATTATCAAGGTTGCTGCTCCGATGAATTTGTAGCTGGCTCAGGCGTACCTCAAGGTTCTAATCTTGGTCCCTTGTTGTATTTAATATTAATTAATGACCTACCAAAACAGCTTAGAAATTCCGAGAAACTCTTATTCGCTGACGATTTAAAATTCTATAGGAGCATCCACAATGAAGATGATTCCATTAAATTACAAGAGGATATCGAAAATCTCAACGCATGGTGTAAAGCAAATAAAGTTAATCTTAACCATAAGAAATGCAGGGCCGTAACATTTACCCGATTGAAATCCCCAATACACTATAACTACGAAATAGCACACACACAAATAGACAGGGCAAACTCAATAACAGATCTTGGCGTAGTGTTCGATGATAAATTATCGTTTCAGTCACATATCACAAAGACTGTTAATGACACGCATAGAAAACTGGGGTTCATTATGAGAACTGCAAAAGAATTCAATGAAAATAAAGCGTTGTTATCATTATTTAACCTATATGTTAGGCCCAAATTAGAATACGCATCTATAGTGTGGAGTCCACAAACCAGTAAACAAATAGATCTTATTGAAAAAGTTCAAAATAAGTTCACTCGCTATATAGTTTTTAGGATAGATGGTGCATATCCAAAGATGACACCTTATAACGAATTACTAATTAAATTACACATTACCTCCCTTGCAAACAGAAGAACCATACATCAGCTCCTTTTTCTTTTCAAACTTCTTAACGACAAATTAGATTCTTCCTCTCTGCTTTCAAAAATAGCTTTCTATGTCCCCCATCCAAAGTTGCGATCAAGAAAGCAACTCTTTGCAATTTCCCGCACCCGTACAAAATCCGCAGAAATGGCTCCCCTGCGAAGAATGTGTAGCTTGTATAATGAATGGTTAGAGAGGGGCATACACTTGGACATATTTGCTAAATTTTCTGAGTATAAACGCTATTTAATGGACAACATTCTTGCTTAATTTTTTAATTTTTATTATTTTTTTATTATTATTATTACTATTATTATTATTGTTATCTTCTTTATGTGTATATATATACTCATACATATATGAATGTAATTGTATAAGGTTTGATTAATTTTTTTATCCACGGTAATGTTTAAGGACGATATATATAACCCCTATATGTATTTTTTTAATATCTGAAATGTGTATAAATATTATTTTGATGTGTATAAATCCTATGTAAGACATTTACTGTGCACTGTAAAAGGGCAGATGCCTGTTGTGCGCAGGATAATAAATAAATAAATAAATAAATAAAAAAACCGTACATTGCTGATGTCGTAACTTTTCCATGACAACTTGTTCTCTGAAAATTGTGCTCCGATCATTCTGACCAGGTAAATGCTATGCGATACTTTAAGGCACGCCTATTTATGATGATGATGATGATAAAAATGACGATGATATGAATGCAAGCTAGAAATTTAGTCTCGACTATTGCAAATCTGACATTTTACGTACTGATAGCGCCAAAACTGATATTTCTAGTGTCGCAACCACAGGGGGGCATTGCCCCCCAACCTCGGACCGAAATTAGTTCTAGGGGGGCAAGGGGGGACAAACTTTGACGGCCAAGTGTACCTGCAGGGGGAAATTACCGCCCACAAATTCAAAATTTATGCAAATAAAAACACTTTCCAAAAAATTTTCTTGCTCGCGTTGCTCGCAATACCTGCTTTTCTTGGCCTTATCAAGTTCAAAACCCTAGTTAGGGGGAGGCGGGAGTTGGCCCTGGGCGCCGAACGATCTAAATGAAAATAAGCTGTAAAACTGATCGATTGATTTGTGGTTGTAAGTCCACTTTACGCACAGAAAAGCTAATCGGAACTGGACCTACAGTCAAAATTGGGATCCGAACCACTGTGCCATGTGCCTCCACCGGGTATCGAATTCGTGACCCCTTGATCACAAGGCGACCATCGAGGAGGCACAAAAGTTGTAAATGAGAGAATGTATTGGCGTCCCGTAAAATTATTTGCGCCCTATTAAATCAATATTGATTTCAGCCTGCAAAAAATTTGGATCCAAAAATTTTCTTGCTTGCTTCGCTCGCAATTTATCATTGTTCTCTGTAATACATTGTTATTTACCAGACAGAGAAATAAGACTTGTCTTCATTAATTTTGTTTTAAGTGCATGAACAATTGAGGGGTCTAGTGAGAGAGGGAGCTATGCCACAAATCTTGAAAATTTGAATTTTTGCCATTTTCAGTCTTCTCCTGCCATCTGTCATTTATCATGTGAACTACAACCATGTGGCATAGCTCCCGCTTGTTCTGCAGCAGATTTTCTGAGTTCTTGAATACGTCCTCATCAGCATTTTGAGTGAGAGAAGGAGCTATGCCACTTACCGATGGTGTCTGCAATAGGAAGATGCCAGGTTGTCGCTCCAAAAATGATCCTGTAGTTGATCATCCTTATGTGACTATACTTCTTGAAGAAATACCACTACTATCAGCCCTGAAGTTAAAAGATCTCATGGCAATAATGCCTTATATTCCTCCAGTTTTTCATGGTGTTTACAAAAAACTAAAATCCACAGAAACAATGGACAGTGAAGATCCTCGAGAAGACATATGAAGTTGTCTTTATGTAGATCATATGTAACCCTGTGAACATGATTTACACTCAGGCAAAAGTATTTAAGCCTTGTTCAAAGTATTTGATGTGCTAGATTGATTTTTCCACATGGGTATACTACAACAATATACCATACATGTTCATAATAAATGGTATTTATATTGAAATTCATATTTTTCCTTTTGAATAATTTACCTAACAATATGTTCAGAAAAAAAATACCCTTTGTTATACAAATTATGACTCAACGTAATGCTTTAGAAAACTCAATTTATTTCCATTTCTTGCCAAAGTGGTATAGCTCCCTCTCTCACTAGACCCCTCAATTGTTTGGAGGGAAGGGAGCGTGCACGTTTCAGAGAAAATTTATGTAATTTTTGCTGTTGGTTTATTGTGAGATGGATGAATTGGTTGTGTAATGTATTTAAATAATATATGTTATATATACATGTATTAAAGAAACTTTGAATACGTACACAATTTAGTGTCCACGTCGCTGCATGTTGCATATATGTGAAACATATCGTGCATGAAAGTTATACATGTTAATGTACAAAAGAATTATATTTGGAATGCATTTATCAAGCATTTTCTGTCTTTCAAAAATAGTTAGAATGCTTGTTTTCCATTATTAGTGTGGAACTGAACGTGTTGAAAAAATAATTCAAATTGTTTGTTCGAACACAAATTCTTTAGCACCGTCTACCTTTTTTTGCATAATTTACGAGGATAATAACGTCTTTGATACTACTACTACTACTACTACTACTACTACTACTATTACTACTACTACTACTACTACTACTACTACTATTACTACTACTACTACTACTACTACTACTACTACTACTACTACTACTAATAATAATAATAATAATAATAATAATAATAATAATAACAACAACGTTGGTTCCGGGTTCGAATCCCAGCTTGGACATGAATGTTTGCGAGTGTTCATTCATCAATTTCATGATATCATCACTCATCCCCATCTTCGCAAATTAGCCAAAAGTGGCACAAGAAGCAAAGTAAAATAAAGCAATCAATAATAATAATAATAATAATGTTATAATAACACTATTATTATTAGCTTTATGATTATTAAAATTATAATTATTATTAGCATTATTATTATTAAAATTATTATTATTATTATTGGTAATTTTATCCTGGTACTTGCCCCCCCAGACAATAATTCGTGGTTGCGCCTCCTTGAACAAAAGTCGAAGATTAAGACTTTTCTAGCAGGGTATTCATTTAATATCGGAGGTATGTTTCTTAGAGGAAAAATAAACATCCAAAAGTTTAACAGAAAGTATTTATGCTCTGTTACTGGTTTTCTCTTTGAGTTATAGCTTTTTAAAAATGCTCGTTTTTTTCTTCTTCAAACTATGAGCCCCTTTATCTTTGTTGGGGGAGCTAATAAAAAATGATATTTACAGCATAAGGAGTACTCAGTGAGGGGTGCCTGTAAAGAAAAATGAGTTTGATATTCCATGGGAAATAAAGTTGCAACAGGGGAAAGTTAGCCAAAAACAGGCAAATTTACACCTATAAGTTACAAATAAATATTTACTTATCATGTAAATAGAATTAATGTACTTATTAATTACATCATAAGAGTTGCACAATAGAAGACTAAAATTGGTAAACGCTGTAAGTGCCACAATAATTCAAACACAGTTTTCCACGTTAAACTGTGAAATGTGCCATGCTTTATAATGTGGTAAACGTGAAATGTGGCTGGTAGCTCTCTAAGTAGTTCAAAGGACGTGTAAAGAGGTCACTAGTGTGCACGTTCTTACGGGCTGATGTGCGGAACGATGCGATTTCCCAACACTCTCGCTTTTGGCACTTACAACGTTTACCACTTTTAGTCCTCAATAAGCCAATTACTAATCGTTGTGGATGAAAAGGCGTGCAACGCAGAGGTTTTCTGAACAGGTAAACATGACATGAAGCTTTATCTACTCCAATAGCCACTCCTTGTCGCTTTGCTTGATCTGATGGTTCCAAGTACAGTGAATTTCCAAATTAACGTTTATGGAAGGACTAACAAAAACGTTAGGGTTCCGATAAAATGTAAAATCGGGTATCTGTCTCTAAATATCTTTGTGATTGTGTAAAAAAAGCTTCCATGCTAAAGAAAAAAAATTGAGCCATGAGAAATGTGCAGAACTTGTTTTGCTAAGTAGCAAACGGCATTCTCAATCTCTTTAATATTTCTCATTGTTTTATACTTTTTCATTGTGCAGAATTCTTTATTGCAAGTGCCGGGTTTGATCCCTCATAAAATAATATTTATTGGCTTCTAGGGTTTTCCAGGAACTTCAGCAGACATTCAAAATGATTTTTAAAATTCAGTTTATCGCTTATGTAATTCAATACACTCTAAATGTTTCTAAATTTACACGTAAATTACTCAGAGAAAATTTGAAATATTTATTCACAGAAAATAGAGGGCTTGGGGTTAACACATTCCTTCATTGCCGACACCAAAGTAAAGAAACTCCTACATCCGCATAACAAGCTCCTGTTCTAAGATATTGCTTTTATTAATGGATATTTATTCAGTGTTTTTCATTTTTAAGCGTTGTCTGAAAATTATACTGGACATATCTCCGCACATATCATTTTTATTTGTTATGGAGTATTTTCTTCACTGAAATAAAACTATGAAATGACCCATGTTTTTACACTTTAGTGTACATGTGACTGTAACGTACTCGCAGTTTCTGATACAGAGTACATATCTGATAAGACAAACATGTTATCACAGTACTTGAGATCACGTTTTCAAGTTTGTACGCTACATTATGAAATGAAATGTTAATCATCTCACGAGACTGGAATACGTCATAGCTATGCCAAGGCCACAAATTTCAAAAGGCACAAAATAAATTGAAAAAAATGTTGCAACTCTCTTAAAGAGCCGAAGCATGCTACCTCTATTTGGTGCAAGGTGCATGAATCTTAATCTTAAACCTCAACTAGAATATCTACAGGGTAGGGTTCTTTGTAGACAACGAAACTAGACAGGATGCCTTCCAATGGAGACGTTTAAACGAATATATTATTCAAACACAGGATACATGCAATCAGGATATTTACATGATAAACTACGTTCTTCTATAATTCTCATTTACAGTCAATCTTCATTTCAATATGTTTTTATTGTTTCTTTTCTCGATTTGAAACTTCCTTCTTAATGGACGATCTGGATCTGGACTTCCTTCTTAGTGGACGATCTGGATCTGGACTTCCTTCTTAATGGCCGATCTGGATTTCCTTCTGAATGGACGATCTGGATTTCCTTCTTCGTAGATGGTTTGGATATGGACTTTCTCCTTAATTTCCTTCTATTTCCGCTTTTTCTACGATTTGGGGATTACTTTATCCTTCTTACAGCTTTTTCCCCTTAGGCTTTGGGAACTGTACTAATTTCCTCGCCTGTGGTTGCGATTGTAACGCGCCAACACTAAACATGTCTAACCTACATAGGGTGTATTTGGTGCCAAACGACTGACACGCGCATCCAAGTAGGTGCCACGGTTGAAACGCGCAATCAAAAGTGCTGTGGGGCGTCGACTGGAACGCGCCGCCACTGGTATAAACAAAAATTTCCACAATTGGAATGGTAAATGAAATCAGACAGATTCAAGATCTATTCAAAGACACAAATTTGTAGCAGTGCTTTGACTTCTTTAGTTTTCTGATCAATTTACATATGATCACTAGTTTGATTTATCAAGTATATACATTAATTTATTTATTTTATATGTATTATTTGTCTTCTTATGGTAGATTTTATTGTTTTTCATCTTTCCTTTCGTTTTATTCTTATTTATATAGTTATTCACATATATTATGTTAATTCTTAATCTTGCACGCCTGGTGCTGCCATCTCTGTTCCGCTTTGGCAAACTATTTACATTATTTGGTCGTATTGGGTACGTAACTAGCAGGTTCGTCGTACACGTACTCCTTGGGAGCATACTGCAAGCAATAATTTTGTAAACATGCGGAAACAATATGAAGCAGTCACACCGATTTCGTTTAGTTACATGCTAGATATTGCAAATAAACATTAAACAACAGATCAGTAGACGATACGGATTGATATTACCTAATCCTTTGCACAGTCGAAATATGATTAGGTACAGGCCCTCAGCCATTGACATACTAGAAGGTTGGTATGTGTGTATGTAAAAAATAAACTTAGTTACTCAGGGGTGAAGAAACGAGTACAATATATACAGGTAAAGGTAAAGTTAAAATTCCCTGTACACATAGAACCGTGCCATGAACGCACACTTAGGGTATGTGGGGGTAGGGCCCCACATTATTTTCGATGTCGGACATTTTGGAGGTGATGTGATCAGTACCACTCTGCGACCGTCCTTTTATCCCCGGGAACCATTTGATTTGAGGCTGGGTGGGCCCTAGAGCCGCTTTATGGCGGGACAAAAATTTCGATCTTGGATGGTGAAGGTTTCTTCAACCTATCTTTATTAAGGAAAATGTTAGGACTGCATTATTGTAACAAATGTATCATTTTCCAGGTGTGGAACACAGTGTCATATACACGTATATCACATCACCCCCATCCCATTTAAAAATTTTGAGTTGAATTCAATATCGCGGCCACCAATATGGCAGATGTCCGCTTGGAACACACCATTGTGGTTCCCCTTAAGTGTAACCTCTTTCTATCATGATCAATTGTACCAAGTCTAAATCCTTCACTTTTTATAGAGGATGTTAAGAGACTTTGAATCACCCTCTAGGTCCCTATATGTGACTTTGTCAACATGAGATCAAGAATTACACACACACATACATTATATATGTGCATGTATATATGTGTGTATATACGTATATATATATAATATGTGTGTGGGTGTAAAGGTATGTAGGTAAGTAGAGGGGGCCTTTGGTATTTTTTTGAAGGGGGGAGGGGCAAGATTTGTATATCCGGCACTGTGATTAATACAGTCAAATACTTTTGAGAATCTGCCCTTCAAAGTTAACTCCAACCATGATGCTTCAGAGAATTCAATCCTTTATGTAGAGGGTTGGGGATATGCCCCCTTGATTATGTTACACTTCCAAAGATAAAGATTATAGGGAAACTTGATAACACCTCCTTGAAGACCCATCAGAAAGATAACAATTTAAAACAATTGATGCCTTTAAATTGACTGACTGATTGAGTTAGTGCTTTAAGTCCGCTTCATGCCCAGTAAGGCTAATCGGTACTGGACTTACATTTTAAAGTGGAATCAGAACCACTATATGCCTCCACCGGGTATCGAACCCGCGACGACACTACCACTGCGCCATCGGGGAGGCCTTGATGCCCTTAAAATTTCTTCAAAGCGCACCGGGCGAGTTAGCGGAAAATATGCTAATTTTTGTGAAAAAAATATAGTAGATGATTTCGGAAACTTTAAGTCGAGAATACATCACAGCGTGTACACAGTATAAGATTTCTTACGATTTTTAAAGTTATATTATTCAAACTATTCTCGGTTGTTTGTAAAGGAGAATTGAAAAAAAGAAGTTACATTTTAATATCCCGAAATGCTTTGTGACTAGACAAAAAAACCTTGTAACACCATTGTAGACAACATACTAATGTATTATGTATAGAGTTAATAACTTATTGGCTTGCAAGTAAGGGTAAATATATTTTCTTTTCATTTGGAAGTTATCTCACTCGTATCTATAACGTTAATTATAAATCACTAGGACTAATAATGACAAATACACAAGCCGTATGAAATCCTAGAATGTTTACAAGATTTTTTTAATTTCCTTGTTCGTAGTAAATGGAAAATGCGTGTGTCGTTTGTCACATTTTTTTACAATGTAATAGCGCAAAGATTTTAAAAAACACAGAATAAGTAACTTCGTTTGTACGTTTAAATGCACAAATATCACTATGTTCAGAAAATATTAATGTAAAGCCTTAACAAACGAAATTTAACATGGTGCCCGTTTAATGAAAGCCTCCAGATTTATGTGCTTATCACACCACATCAACTATGGACGAGACTTATAAAACCTTTTCGAGCAGGCCTCATCTCCAGGAAAGTATCAACTCGGGACAAGCCCCAGCACCTACCGACCTGTTGGGTGAGACGAGTGAAGGCAAGGACTTATAAAACCTTTTCCTATGGACGAGACCAAGAATCTTCGGTCCTTACATACACACTTCATGAATCGGTGTAACGCACAGGTTTACATTTGTCAGGTTACTGATTTAAAACGCTGGTGTACTAATTACAGATTCGACCTAACAAGGGTGTGACTTTTACAGCACGTAATATACTCAATACTATTAAGATTAATTCAATAGATCTGGTAAAATGAGGGATATTGAATTCCCTGTCCGCAACACCGTACCTTAAGCAGTTCCGGTAAACAGTTTAATTCTTAATAATCAATTGATTTATACGAGGGTCGGAGCATAAGTCATGGCAACTATTTTTTTCTCGAGAATGCAGAACCGGCACGAAAATTCTAAATAAACAGGGTGTACAAATTGAAACGGCCTAATTTCAACTATCTGTAACTCCACATGTATTTCATGCATCCAAATGAATAACAATTGATTACATATTAATGAATATAGAATAGTCCTAAAGTTTCTGTGAGCAAAATAGTACGTAATTAGTACATTTAGTATATTTGTACATGCGCCTGACATTATCCCTCTTGATTTTCTTCCTGTGGGGCTATGTCAAGGACATGGTGTATTCAATCAAAGTACAACTTGTACAACTTGTAGCAACTCTGGAACTGCTTCATGGAAGTGATTAAGCTTGACGCCCACTGAGACGCGGCGAAACACGGAAATTTCCGGCAACAGAACTTCAGGGAAACGCGCGGAACAGAAGCACGGAATTTCCGGCTAGAAGTCTGCAGGTAATCTTACAGGTTATCGCCCACTGGGACGCCGGAAGCGCGTCTGTTGCGTTCTGTTGCCGCTCTTCCGGCATCTCAGTCGGTGTTAAGCTTAAGAGTTGCCATTGGGACAACCATACATGCTACAGGCAACCTGGCGGGAAATCGAGTATCGGCTGGTTATCCTCCGTGCGGCTCGTGGGTCGCATGTAGAAATGTACTAAATGTACAAAAAAGTACTAAATATATTAAAGTAAATGTACTAATTACTACTTTGCTCACAGAAACGTTAGAACTATATATATTCATTAATGTATAATTAATTCATTTGGATGCATGAAATACATGTGGAGTTACAGACAGTTGAAATTATGGCGTTTCAATTCGGACACCCTGTATATATGAAAGAGGACGCTGTATGGAACTGGACTATGTATGAACAATGCAGGTCATGTGTGCGAGAGGTTGGTAGGGAAGTGCCAAAAAAAATCGTTAAAGATATTATCGTTATTTACATATTTCGAAATATTTGTGCCGGTCTTGCATTCTCGAGAAAAAATAGTTGCCATGACTTATGCTCCAACCCTCGTATCTACCAGGGGAACCTGGTGCAAGTGCCTCTTATTAGGCTTGGTTCTCGGCACTTGGTCACCATTGCCTCCCCTCAAATAATTCAGAGTTAGCGCCGCATAGTCCTTGAGACTTTAGATTCGTTTGAAATAATGTTTTGATCGGATGAACAATGTATTCTGCGTTTGTATCACGTGTCCTTTTGAAGTTTCATTACCAGTTCAAATTGTCCAACTTGCATTGGCCTTGCATATATTGCCCTGCACCTAGTTTTACCGGTTGCTATCTGATTTACGCGTAATGCAGATGCTAAATTTATGCGAGTCCGGCCTCAAGACATAGAGGCGTAGAAAGAGGCCCTGATTCTCAACCTAACTTAGTTACCTGGTATCGTGCCAACCCCCGTGGCGTAGTTGCACGCTACGACGCCAGAGATCCCGGGTTCGAATCCCGACCTGGGCATAGGTCAGAGGCGCCACCACGAATTTTTTGTCTGGAGGGGAGCAAGTACCAGGAGGATAAAAGTGCCGATAATAATAATAATTTCTCGAAACAATCGTTCATACATTTTAAACAAAACTGCTTAGCACCAACAGTCTGAAGTGCATATTTGGTCTAACTTCTCTCTCTGGTATTTTGCAATGTATCACAGAAAAGAACCGTAATGTGAGCGAAGCATGCAAGAAAATGTTTTTAGATCAAATTTTTGCAAAAAGTGATAAATTCAAACTCACTTAAAATGGCCCACGAGTACCATTTTTGTCTTGGAACAACAATTGAAAGGAAAGTTATAAATACGTAGTAATTACGAAATGTTTTATGATGCATCCCGGACCCTACCTGGAACGCAGCTTTGTTATATCCACTTTTACAATTCCAATTCCGCCTCGCAGAAAAAAAAACCCTGCGTACTCTAGTGTCTCCATCCAGCTTGTCTCCTCTCTCTCTGCCTTTCTCGGCACCATATCTAACAGGAATTTCTAAACCTTCTTATTCTCCTTGTACAGTGGGATCCTTAAATATTGCTCAGAAAATTGCCCATGACTATTTTCGTAGTTTTTTATCTTCATCCTACGTATTATTAGCGACTGTATTTTTACGTCTACTCAGAGGTTGTAAGCAGATTGTTTGGTGTTTTGTGTCGGTTCTTGAAGCTCTCATTGCATAAGACAAAGGGTGTAAACGTGGTGATGGACAATTTGCTTGGTAATACTTATGAATACCACTGTACGATACAATGTAAAATTCAGTCAAATGCCATATTTACTCTCTTAGCTCAATGTGATATCCATTTCCTGTATCTGGTTTCTTTCTGCGCTTATTTTTTTCGAAGCTCCTGGTTGTTAATATTAATGGTCTCGGAAGATCCATATATATATATATATATATATATATATATATATATATATATATATATATATATATATAATTTCTCATAGCTTAAATTTCTTCCCATGTTTCACATCCATGGAGTAAGATGAAGTGTACGTTATGAATATTCCGATTTTTACGTTGTGAGGCGATGTGCCCTGGTTTCGCTGTCTTGCCCGTGTGGTATTGTCCCTTGTATGGACCAGTAGGGCCCGAGGACAACCAATACTTTGTCGTGTTATTATTATTATTATTATTATTATTTGTTACAGTTATTCGGGAAGGGTTGCTTATTGAAATCAGTTCACAATAGATTCTAAGATATAAATAAGGGTGCTTTCTTTGTGTGCATTAATAGCATGATACATGGAAGAGAAGATATATGAGATTTTTTGTTGAACTAATAACTCAAGTGTTCGAGTCCTTGCAATGGTTTCCAAACGTTGGCACCCCTGTCTATGTCAGTGGTACCCAGTGGCGTATACTGAGTCTAAGACCTGGGCTTTCTCACTATGACACCTGGCCCTAGGCTATGGAGGAAGGGCGAAGACTAGACTCTTCAAGGAAGCCACGTCGCCATCCCAATTCAGGTTGCCAACTTCTAAGAATTCAGGTTGCCAACTCCTAAGAATTCAGGTTGCCAACTTCAGAATCGCCATTATCTTATTTTTCAAATCAGCTTAATTCACACAGATTCTAAGAGATTTCTCTTCAGTATTTTACTTTCTAGGTTTCACGCTTCGCAGAGAGCCTACCTAGCCTGGAATATACGCTCCTGGTGGTACCGACAGGGATTCCTTGCCATTGAAACACTGATGACGTCGAGGATATCTTTCAGAGTGGAGCTATATATGCTGCAAACTTATGGTTTGGCACAGATGTACAGCCACCAGCATTTAAAATGTGAACCACTCAGATCCTGAAACACTCGCTTCCCAGCAATGTGTTGCCTAACATTGCGGCGATAGCAGAATTCCCTATTGGAGAATTGCTACGGAAGTTAGTCCATTGCCCCAGAGTTAGGCAACACACACAACGCACTGCAGGCAAGCAAATATATCAGGATATAGGTGTTCCATTTTTTTTAACCAGTGGCTGTACCACTACAGTAACCCAGTTGTCGTCCTCCGTGACGGAGTGGTCAGCACAGCTCGTTACAACGCCACAGATACCTGTTTTGAATTCTGAGTAAGACATGGATGCTTGTGCATCTCCTGCGAAAAGGAAAGGGCAAAGGTAAATAACAGGAAACAAGAAACTTTAAAAATATTATATGAAAATGTTTTGTTTCTTTTTAATATTGAAAACGAAATGGCACGATGTGCCAAAGTCATGGTGGAGTCCGCATTTTTCGCTGAAATTTCCGCATGATTTTTATTTTGATGCTTACCTATTTGGATCAAAATCGAGAAGTCTGGCATTCTTTCCTTATTGGAACGTCCCTAGATGGCAGAACTTGCCATTGCAAATTTGATATCATAATTCATTCATCGCCATATAGCGACATGCAGGGAAGTGAGTAGTAGCCTATATTCAGGAACTAGGTGACCCATTTCAATTGCTGTGCTGTGCTCTTGGGCATTGAGAGGGTAATATCACTCATTCGCTACATTTATTAAAAAAGAAAAGCGTCGGACAGTGAGGGTTTGTAAAATATGGCAGTGAATACTAAAAGAGGAGGTACACACCCCATTACTACCCCTCTGAAATTCCTAACTCTACATGCAGACTTAATTTCAAATGCTACATTTAATGCAGTTTTTAGGGTCTCGCTGATATACCAGTGGCTAACTCTGTCGACTTTAATCATGTAGAGACACATTGCATAGCTATTCGGATCCCGCATTAAAACTATGAGACCAGTCCCGATTAGCCTATCCGAGTATAAAGTGAACTCTGTAATTCTGTACATGTTTGTTTGTTGAAATCTTGTTTTAAGACCACTTTATGCACAGATAGGCTAATCGGGACTGGACCTACAGTTTAAAGTGTTATCCGAACCACTGTGCAATGTATCTCCACCGGACCCCTTAATTCTGTATATGATATGAAGCTGGCGCATTGTTAAATTTAAGCAAATGTACAAGTTTTGGACGATACTGCAAATTTTCCACAATACCTGATCGAAATATCAAGTGCATTTATTGTTGAAGTGGGTGGGTGCGATTTAAAGGGCGACAGTTTCCGAAGACATTCAAATGTGAACTTTTCTTCCACGTGCTACACCCTGAGAATTGCCCATTCATCAATTTCATCGTATCAAAAGTGTCAGAAAGGCGATGTAAAATACATCAAAGCAATTAATCAATCTTGAAGTGAGTATGTGAAAAACTTTGCGTCGCAATTGGGAAAAAAGTTGCAGTTACTTACTCGAAAAAGTAATTGTTACTTTCTAACAAACTGCAAGTAATGTGTTCGTACCTAATATTCTTCAGTTTTCCATACAAGATTGAGTTATGAACAGTACACGTCATATGTTGGATGATAAACAGAGAATTCGTAGATACCTCACACTTCAGAATGACATACAATGGCACTTAGATAATGTCAGTTTGAAGTACATCATACATAATTTTAAGTAATCGCCATCAAATCAACATGAATCTAATCAGTAACTTCACGGATCCCAGTGACATTGACCACGAACCATTCATCAGATTTCGTTAAGAAAGTGGGAAAAACGTGTCCACGCTGTTGTTTTTTTGAGCAGTTAAAAGTCACGATAGCACCAACAACCTATCACGCATTAAATCTGTAGAAAAATCAAGTGGATAGATATAGTGGGCAGATAGATAGGTAGGTATACTCAATATTCGACTCATTGCTGGGCGCGATTCCATACTGTAGATATCTCAGAGTTTCAGTGTCAAGTCCAACTGTCCTGCATTGCTTTCTAAGCAGCTGCATTCATTCAATCTGTAAGTATTGCATTGCATTACACATCGTTACTGTTAGATCATTCAATATGAAGTAGCAAATCTTTACGACATTTGCAAAATCCAGGAAATCGACAAACTTGATACCTGGCAACCCATCATACGCTCACAAATCTTCCATTTTGTCACTGGTAACACTATCGACTGGACAGTTCTGCAAATGAAGGAAGAAAATCAGATTTTATGCCTAGGGCCTTGAGACAAAGTCTGGAACTTAACATCTAAACTACCTAACATAAGCATATAATAGAGGGAATTCACACGGAACAATGCACATGCGAGTGCTGAGTATGTTAGGCAGGAATGCCCCCACAGAAGGCATAAAATCAGGTTTTCAGACATCACCTGCAGAATTGTCTAACGAATAGCCTTAATGTTTTCGGGTAGTCAATGAAAAGGACTTTGGATGACGAGGGCATATACGTCTGGAGGAATGTTTTGTTAAGGAAGATATTGTTTCTATACAGCTTGCCACATCAGATGGCCAATGGCGCAGGCAGAAAGAAAATCTGCGGGAGACAGAACTAGCGACGTTGCCAGATTCCCACTGGCTATGCCTTCGCTAAAATGAGTTTCAATACAAGGGATGCGGATTGGCTGTAGCAGTCACGTGACTCTCCGCTGTGTACCGCGCATGTGGGTTCATCGGCCATTGTATGTGGCAAGCTGTATAGTACACCAATGTCGCTTTGATTTGCTGAGGACGAAGGACATTGGCTTTGCACGTAAATATCAAATCATACCTGTGCCAATTCATAACTCACTAAGTCGTGGCTTCGGTGGTCGATATAGAGTTGAGTTTTGCTCTTAGAGTCTGCCCACCGAAGGTTCCTAGTCCAAGTACAGCTATGAAAGATGGATATTACTTTGAGTGGTCACTTTATGAATTTTTATCTACTCATTATCCCATCCTCGTCGTTTCTATTAGAGTAAAGAGCAAGAAAACAACATATAATAAGAAAAATACCTAAAACCAACATTCCAACTGGTGCAATGGATATGCGAACTGATGCCATATGAAACAATTGTACTTGAACTGATCTCCATGACAAAGTGATTGTTGTAGTGCGGAACTAGGTTCGAACCTGGGTTCCAATCCTGGTTACATAATTTATATTAATTTTTTCGCCTATTTCAGCAATTCACTAATCATCCAAACCGTCGCGATTAACCTCGGAATGTAGTAAAGTAAGGTAAAATTAAGCAAAAACACGAATAGTAATGCATTCCAATTATAATAGAAAGGCTGTTTGTGCGAATATATTTTGAACTACATGTTGTGACGTAAAACACATGTTCGGGACGCTTGATGTAAGTGGTGTGGTTGACACTCCGCCTGCTCCCTCCCTCCTCGTCCCCCCACTAAGATTATCCTCATCTGAATGAAGCATCTGCTATACAATTAAGTCGTTCCCTGTAAGGTTTTCTGAGCTGAAACTAAGTGTCTGCCCGATCAGAGAAATCTGAAAATGAAAACCTAATCACAGTTGGGCACTTACGTGTCTCAAATGGACCAAGCACCGGTGCTTACACAAGGGAAGTTGATTTTTACCTTTGTAAAGTCCGAGATATGCCCACGAGTGCACAAACAGAACTTTGTATTTGTAACTAGTTACAATGTCCACAGCAAAGTAAAAATACCCCTTGTGCCTTTACAAAGATCAAAGATCGAGCGCAATTGACACACTGGTCAGTTATCGCCGAAATAATGAGTCAGTATTTGATTTAGAGGACCCTGGTTCATTTCCATTGCGTTCACTTCAACAGAAGGTTTAGTCAGATAATATACAGCCAGAGGTCCACATCGGGTAAAGTATGTTTATATTCGCAAAATTTTCAGAAAATCTCACGCTTGATCAAATTAGTTCATAAACACTAGCAGAAGTTTTAATTGTTATTAATCTAGATTACTCGTTTACTTTACTCATAATAATAATAAGGAAATAATTTAGTGCTTAATTATAAAAGACACATTAATATTTTCTTTAAATTTGGTAAAGGTGTAGGTACTCGAAGTACATCAGAGTTGATGCACTTTTTCAACAATTATTGGTTCATGCTGACATCCTAAATCGTGTAATTTTGGTTTCTTTATAGCGATAGTGACTGATCTGTTTAATTGATGCATTTTAGTACATCGCACGGAATAGTAGTAACCCTTGATGCATTTCTCTGTGAATTTTGATGCACCTAAAACAGTTTATACACTTTAATGTGTTACTTCAGTAAAAGTTATTAGGCATAAATTGTGTACCAATTGACACATTTTGGATTCTACGTGTGGAAAGAGGCATATTGATATCAAGAAAAATGTAACTTTGTATAAATCTTTGAAGAGTAGTGGCGGCGATTAGGTTCCAAACTTCGGAGGTGGAGGCAAGGTGCCAAAACTGGGGGCAAAGGATGGTTCTTTCCCTTGCTAGATAAAGACCCCCCCCCCCCAATCGCCGCCACTGAGCAGGAGTAACGAATCATATGAGAGAGTGGATGTTGTTACATTGTAAGAATCCTACAAAGCGCATGAATTTGCTTCTCTCACTTTAATACGAGTTTAGCTACGTAGAGTTAACCTTTAAGTAGAGCTTACAAGGAACATAAAGCATAGGTTCTAAATTTTAATTAATAGATCGCAAAGATCGAGCATCACTTTTTTGGGTTCCTACCCCCACAAAATGTTGTAATTATTATTATCATTATTCACACTTGCAAATAGAGATTCTAGAACACTGCCTATATTTTATATGGCTTTCTTTCTGTGTCTGCAGGATAATCGCAATGGAAGATGAATGATGAATATCCAATTTTTGAAGATTTAGAAACAAAAGTCCCAGTTTTCTTAGGACATCAATCGGGTCATAAGGTTTTCATAATATCTTTGCAATATTGTACCTAGTTTTGGAAGTAGAGGGTCAAACTGAAGGCAAATCACCCATTTTGTGACCATGATTACTGCAGCAAAGTTTTAAGCTGAAATTCAGGCAGCAAATAGCAGAGGCGTCTCTTGAACGCATGCGGTGCATGCTGCGCATGTGTCAATTGTGGGAAAAAGGACAGCTTGCTATGCAACGACATTCATGAACATTTCTACATTCTAATTTCTTCATATAGGAGAAGTACGAGTATTTATTTTACACGAGAGAGCTCGACTAAGATTATTTTACATTTCTTGGATCTGAAGTGACTCATGTGTCAATTGTGGGAAAATAATTATTACTTTCTTTCACTTCCAAGAAATGTAATATAAGCTTAGTTGAGCGCTCTCGTGTAAAATAAATACTTCTCCTATATGAAAAAATTAGAATATAGAAATGTTCATTAATGTCGTCGCAGAGCAAGCTGTCCTTTTTCCCACAATTGACGCATGCGCAGTATGCACCGCATGCGTTCAGGAGACGCCTCTGGACGTCACATCTCGTATTGCACTTCAGTGAAATCTGTAGAAGCGTTCTAATGGTCTATTTGAAGCCTACGAAACTTTGGAAAATACACTAGGCACGGTAGAATATTTCCTTCCATTTCTTTAATATTGGAGGGGGGGGGGAAGAAATTTACATATCACTTTTTTGCAATTTGGAAAGAAACAAATAATATAAGCACATGATCAATTTTTGTCACGCACGATTGAACACGTGCTCATATGTAGTATGTGCAGTGCTTTTCCAGGAATGAGCATAATAAACCTTTCTTCTTGTAACTAAGCTGCTGATTATAATTCCCCTCTCTCATTAAAATGCAGAGGTTAAAGAACACAACGTTGTACTAAAACAGGCGACAAATAATTAGATATGCGCGCGAATTTCATCATTAAGAGTGACCATAGTTCCAATGTGCAAGGACCTCTGACCTTCGACAACGAAGGTGACACCTACCGGCGACATTTTCATGTTATCAATGTCTGATGAACTTTCCTGGTGAGCAATGGATTTGGCTAATTACGAAACTTTGTTCATGCAGAAACTTTTAAACAAAAATAATAAGTTCATGTCCATTGGGAGGTTGTGGTTTTACTGCGGAGTGACGACATTATAAAACAATAATGCTTAGCTACCACGATAGCATTGAAATTGTGCAATCTTGGAGAAAAAAAAACATGCCGCCCTTGTCAGATGCCAGCAAAAAGAGGAGAGCATGCAGCAAAAGGAGAAATATTAAGCTCAAGCATATTTGCAGGAAAAGATTCAAGGGCAAATCAGTGAATCGGCTGTCAAACAAGGCAGGAAAATGAGCCTCCAGTAGGGCTGAGACGATACCGATACTGGTGGTATCGGTTTCGGAAAGTATCGGCTGGATTGTTTTTACCGATACCGGCAATTTGATACTTCGCGGGGTAAAAAAACAACAACTTTTGTTGGATATGGCAGTTCATTGCTGTAACTTACAACCTGTCAATCACAAAAAACAATAACATTTGTAATAAAATGTCACTACAATTTCACCATTCGAAATACATGAACATCTTCCAGACTTCTCAGGAGGAGCAAGTGGGCTCTGATTTGGTGCGGTGGCCATGGCTGTTGATATTATCTCTTTCTCGCTTCTTCTCTCTGTCAGCCTTTAAAATTTTTCATTCTATATTTATTCTTCTCTTTCTTCCTTGCTCTGTTTTAGTTTCTGTCTTTTCACTCTCTTGCTTCTTTTCTCCATCCCTCCTTTTCTTCATTGGTTTCCTCTTCTGTCTTTATTTCTTCCTTATTCTCTTACATATTTCTCTCTTCCTTGGTTTCTTCACCTCTTTCTTTCTTATCTCTCATCTTCGGTTTCCTTTTCATCTTTTTCTTTATGTTTATCTTTCTATTTTTCTATCTTCCTCTGCTCATTTCTCTCTCTCTCTCTTTATTTTTTCTTCCTGTGTTTTAAATGTATTTTCCTAGCTTTTTTCTTCCTGTGTTTTAAATGTATTTTTCTAGCTTTTTTCTTCCTGTCTTTTAAATGTGTTTTTCTAGCTTTTTCTTCCTGTGTTTTAAATGTATTTTTCTAGCTTTTTCTTCCTGTGTTTTAAATGTGTTTTCCTAGCTTTCTCTTCCTGTGTTTTAAATGTGTTTTTCTAGCTTTTTCTTCCTGTGTTTTAAATGTGTTTTTCTAACTTTTTCTTCTGTGTTTTAAATGTATTTTTCTAGCTTCTTTCTTACTGTCTTTTAAATGTGCTTTTCTAGCTTTTTCTTCCTGTGTTTTAAATGTGTTTTTCTAACTTTTTTCTTTCTGTGTTTTAAATGTATTTTTCTAGCTTCTTTCTTACTGTCTTTAAAATGTGTTTTTCTAGCTTTTTTCTTCCTGTGTTTTAAATGTTTTTTCTAGCTTTTTCTTCCTCTGTTTTAAATGTATTTTTCTAGCTTTTTCTTCCTGTGTTTTAAATGTGTTTTTCTAACTTTTTTCTTTCTGTGTTTTAAATTTATTTTTCTAGCTTCTTTCTTACTGTCTTTTAAATGTGTTTTTCTAGATTTTTTCTTCCTGTGTTTTAAATGTATTTTTCTAGCTTTTTTCTTAATCTGTTTCTCCATCTACACAGAACAAAACGATTTGTTCGAAAGAACAAAACACTTTCACATAGAGCTTTAGTCGAAGATATACTATACTCGTCTGCTACAATGCATACCTTCTACTTTCGTCTAGTATATATTTATCCAACTTTGGCCTTACTCCAGTGAGCTAATAATCCTCAAGAAACACGTCTGCGTGTCGCTCCGTTGTGAAATCTCCCTAAATATTGTTGCTTCTCTTTCTATGCCCTAAACAATTGATGGCGGACTACAAATGCTCTTGTAATTAAACGCAACAGTGTTTTAAACACTGAGAAAACGAAAGAAAAGTGATTTGATGTCTTTGCTGTTCATTTTTTCCCCATAAGTATTTTAGCACGATTTTCACTACTAGCGTAATTAGCAGAATTATTAAAATTATTAACAGTATACAAACTGACACTACACATAAGCAAAATCAACAACAAAATAAAATACAATAACATGCTCTACAGTAGCCTTTATGTTTAGAAGCAATTATTAAAATACGCGATCATATTTTTTTAATTTTGTAAATGCCTTCTCCATTCCAATATGACTCTTTTATGCCAATTATGGGTATATCATTGTCATCAGTATTCTGTTCGTAGTCTTGTAATCAAGGGGTCCCGAGTTCGATACCCGGTGGAGGGTATGGTGGTTCGGATTGCACTTTAAACTGTAGGTACAGTCCCGATTAGCCTTACTGTGCACAAAATGGACTTAAAACACCAACTCAAACTCATCAGTATTCTTCCATGAATTACATTTTTTTTATATATTGAATGGAAAAATATAATCACGAAACTTAGCATACGTCCTGTGAAAATTTTGGGACTACGTCACTGCTTTTAGTTAAGCCTTTTCGTAACCACATGCAAAATATTAGTTAACACTGACCTAATTTCTTGGTAACGGTAAACAAATGTGCACGATGACGAAAAGAATTTTGTTTCTGGTGAACATACATTTGTTTGTAGACTACGTAAACAACTATTTGGTTAACAGATACATTTTTTTGTTATTTCAAACAAATTTTATTCTTCTCAGTATTTCTCTTGATTTATCTTTCACTCTTTATTTGATATTCTCCGTCATTTAATCTCTTTCTCCCTCTCTCTTGAGTGAATGTGATTCTTACTTTGCTATAAATTATTCTAATTTCTCGTGCAGTCTGGTTGTGTGAGTCCAAGGGTAGGAATAAGGGTACCTAAAGGGTACAAGGATGGTTTCCTCTAGCCACACTCTCGATGCGTTTTCATGCACAGGGGAGAGTCTTACTTTTCAGCCATCATCATGAGAAAAGGTAGTAGAAGAAGAGTTTTCATGTATATGATAAAGAGAATGTGGGAAATGCAAAAGGCAACAGATTACATAAATTAAAAGAAAGAATGATTAATTTAGTTTACTTCGCTTTTAAGCCAGTTTGAGTTAATCGCGACGATGAGGATGAGTTATGATATTGTGAAAGGGCACTCACAAAAAACACTCATGCCCAAGACGGGATTCGAACCTGGGACCCTTGTCGTCGTAGCGTAGCGTAACAACTCCATCGTGGAGGTCGGCAAGTGGTGATTGGACACTCGCAAACACGCCAATACACAACAAGAGCCACACAGAGGATTATACTGGCTGAGTTCAGACGCCAGAGCCTCGTTAGTCTTTAAATGCAGTGCAGGGTCGAAGATAAGAAAGTAAAGTACATAGGAAACTAGATCGCTTAACGAAAGGATGCAAATAATACAAATTGATATAATTTTTGTGAGAAATGCTGAATACACAAAGATATTTTAGTGTGGTTTATGCACAGATAGGCTAATCGGGATTAGACCTACAGTTTAAAGTGGGATCCGAACCATCAAACCTGGGACCCATTGATTACAAGGTGACGACGCCACCACTACGCCTTGGGGTAGCCCAACAAAAGACATGCTGAAAATTTCCATAGGTAAATTATTAGCATGCAATCGTTGACGTCATACACAATTCACAAGAGGGGAAATCGCAAAAGTACTTGACTTGATCTAAAGAAAACAAAAGAGAAGGGTGAAAAATGACTACAGAAAAGAACAGGAACTCTCCTTATAAGGAAATCACGTGACAAAAGTGTTCGCCGAGACCTTGCCCTGAGCGGTCCTCGTCGGCAGGAACTTGCTTTCATTGCACGATATATGGAAACCAAGTGAAAACCACACGCTTGGTCGCCAGACGATAATCGAAGGTTGAAGGTGACTTTCCGTCGACCTACGGACTGCCCTACGTAGATAATTTCAAATCCTCACAGTTCTACCCGGCGGCAATACTTTCCGGACCTTGCCTTGTTGGTAGAGGAGCTCGATTTAGAGCTGTCACGGGTTCGAATCCTATATTGTCATGCCATGAGAGCAGCCTTCTTTGTATTATTGGGGAGTCATAGTGTGTACAGTTCACTGGTGTATGCAGGAGGGGGCTGCAATTACATAGCTGCGGGATGGGGGAGGGGGATTCACTATAAAATATTTCGTAATTAACGTCTTTAACCTTCATTTTGATAATGATAATAGGGGGTAATTTTAAGGGGAGTATAACACTTTCGTTATCCCCGAGTATTTAAAATTTTTGACTTTCTCAAAATTTCGGAAAGGGCTGTAGCTCCCCCTGCGTACGCCAGTGTATACCAATATTAAATCATTATATAGCTACGACACCTGTTTTTTTAATGATTGTGGGGATAGAGTTCCATCGTGCCCTATGCATGCAAGTGTCGTGGGTCATGTTGGACCAAACAGGCAATAAGGTTGAAGTTTATTTTACATTATGCTCAGAAAGGCTAATTGGGACTGAACCTACAACCAAACTACTGTTCGTGATCTTATCACTACGCAGGTCATGTATTTGAAAAGCAGACCCGAAGCGAGCGGTAGGCTAGGAGCGCTGAAGCCTAGGGCACAGCTTAAAAGAAAAGAAGACAAAGCCAGAATATGGGTCGGAGAAATTTACACTTTGTAGAGGTAAGGTGAGAAAACATACAAAATAGACTACAACTCGATCCTTGTTCCCATTGAAGATTTTCAAGTGACCCCTAGATACTTCCTTTGGGGGTCACCACAAAAAAATTGATGATGTCACAAGTCAAATCGATACATGACGTTCCTTGTTCGGCCACGTTACGAAAAGATCTCTATTATACATCCTTTTCTATTTATGAGGTCGATATGAAATTACAGTTACATTTTACATTATGATTCTTACTGACATTCTTAACTTGCTCTGAAATGTTTTTCTCTGTCGATAAATAAAATCCTGGCCATTCATCGCCGCTGTTAATGTTGATAGTTATATGAAATTGTCGCAATTCGCAGACTTTTACGAATCGTTACCAACATATATTTTCATATTTTAATGAGTTTTTCTTTGTTTACTCATTTCAAAAATTTGTAGGATGCAAATATTACAAACTGTGTCAAAAATGTAGAACGACGTACATAAAATGTCTGAGCTTGGTAGTGTGTATGTGTATTGGGGGGCGGCACATTCCTGCGTAGGGCTATTGAAAAGTACTCTCGACTCACGCAGTAGTACGTAATTAGCTTCTTTGTACAGCATTATTGTCCATGGTGCAGCTCGACAGGCATTATTCGATTGTTAGTAGAATTTTCTATTACTTCAATTAATCCCTAATTCTTCTCAATGAAAGTGAAAACATTCTAATTCATTTTACTAAATATTAAAGTAAATACATCAAAACTGCGCTGTATAAATTACACAGTACACAAAATTCTTTTAATGTGCGTGCATTTAGTGGCAACTGTGAACCTGCGAAACATGGTTACATACATTCAGGTTGAAATTTCGTTTTTCAAGCGTTTGGAGCGTCAAAACGTTAGCGCCAAACAAAAAAATGAAACGTTGTTGCAAAAGGTTGTTCTTCTGAATAAGACCACTATATGATGTGGTCTCATATATGGTATAATGAAGGTGTGGATGTATAATTGTTTTTGCCCCATTTAATCAATTCATCATTCATACCCATTATTGCTTGTAGCTGAAGAGGTAGAAAAGTGACATAAAATGTAGGATGCCAGGGGTACCGGGTTCGAATCCAGGCCTGGGCACGGCTGTTCTTTATGAGTGTCCTTTCATCATTTCATCATATCAGCACTCATCTTCATCGCAATTAGCCAAAAGTGGCAGAAAAGCGACGTTAAATAACCGAATTCAATCAATCAAGTTGCAATATGACAATATGAAACAGTGAACAAATCGATGTCTAACTGAAAATGCATTATTTCTCATGTAAGAAAATTTGAACGAATAGCAAGTCTCGTTCGTAGCGAAAGTGAAGTTTAAATTGGGAAAACAAGGGGTGAGAAGGAGGGAAGTAAAAAATTGTCGCGACAGTGTTATTATTAAGATATGAGTAAAAGCTCATCTTCCGTTATCACCACGCATGTCTTTCAATCTTCTGAAATCTTGCGTAATACATCTTATCCTCAGGCCACGAGGTCACAGTCAGGCCAGCACGACCTGGACAACGGTCAATCATGCTGCATACAGTAGGTGATCGGTCGTAACACGCGCTGTGGATTATGAGATGTTTCCGGTTTGAACTAAAGTTGACCACGTGAATGGAAATTTGAAAGGCTGCTAGATTTTAAGATTCAGCTTCCGTTTCACGAATATCTCACGTAATTTATTTCTATACATGGAAATTCATCGCAATATTGTCTTCAGTGCTATTTTTATTGTTGTTAATAACTTGTAATGCTTGTAATGCAGGAGCTTCCGGTTTGAATGATAGTTCTAAACCAGCATGAAGCGATAGTTATCGTCCAGACTTTTAGTTGCTTCTGGACGTGGGGAATTTTTCTTTTTAAAATTAATAACAAGAAGGTAGTTAGACAAGGAAACAAACAGAAGTGTGTGTGTGTGTGTGTGTGTGTGCAAGAGAGAGAGAGAGAGAGAGAGAGAGAGAGAGAGAGAGAGAGAGAGAGAGAGAGAGAGAGAGAGAGAGAGATAATGAGTGTGAAAAGAGTGTAGAGGCAGAGAAAGGGAAGAAGATAGAGAGAGAGACAATGAAATGAACAATCACACAGAGAGATAAAGTAAGAGGGAGAGGCGAATAGATTAAAAGGCAGTTAAAAAGACAGTAAAACACACACACAGAGAGAGAGAGAGAGAGAGAGAGAGAGAGAGAGAGAGAGAGAAAGATAGAGAAGGCGAGAATGAGAAAAGAGAAGCTAAAGAGGCAGAAGGCGAGAAAGAGAAGGAAGACATGAAAACACACACACACACACAAAGGTATATATCCAGACAGACACAAGTGAGAGGAACTAGAAACACTCTTGCAGTTTTGTTTAAACGTGAAATCTTTAGTAATGAAAAAATATTGAATTTGATAGCACATTTTATTTGAAACGCGTTAAATAATCCAAAGTTAACCTCATGTTATGAAAATACAAGCGATGTTGCAAAGCACACTTATTATAGATTATGACTTGCATGTACACTTGTAACATCGCGCTGTGACGCCAAGGGTCCCGGGTTCGAATCCCGGTCGGGCTTGGTTGTTTGTGAATGTCCATTCATCAATTTCATTATTTGATCACTCATCCCCATCTTCGCAAATTAGCCAAGAGGCACAAAACGCGAAGTAAAATAAACTAAATCAAATCAAATCAAATCAAATCAAATGTACACTTGTACTCCCATTGGTGAAAAGCTTTTTCTTAACAAATATTTACTGATAAGTTTTGTGGACACGAAAACAGGAAATTATCAATTAGGCAGCTCCTGTGTTTTGAAGCATTCGTCATTCATAAACATCACCGAAAAACAGAAACAGTACAGTTGTACTATATATTTATACATTCGTCGGGGGGAAAACATGAAAGGTTACCAAACTTATGCAATATAGGTTCTCACGCTTTACGTCATTTTCAATGACGTCAATAGGATATGCGTATCTGAATACAACCATCGTGCCAGGAAAAGCTAACGCACGTTGGATTTTGTATAAAACAGTAATTTAGAATCCACTGAACTGAGAAAACATACATTGTTCCGAAGGTACACTTTGCGTTTCAGATTCAACCAAACTTACTGGTTTGGCAGAAGGTTCTGCATCAGGCGTTCTAGGACGTTACCACAAATATAATATTGAAAATCATTATAACACAACTATCTGTTGTGCTTTGGATATGACAAGCACTGTATCTAAGAATCTTCAACAGATTTTGAAGTTAAACGTTGAAAATTGTGAGTGGAACCAACGCCTGCTCATTTACTTAGGCCTCCTGTCACAGTTTTGCTAAGGAAGAACGACTGTTATCTCAATCATGTTTTCTTATAATATTGCCGTAGACTTTCAAGCTAAGCCTTGTTTACGAGATAAGAAAGTATGCTGTTTATGGATTAATTCTTCACGTGTACCAATTTGCTATTTATTGCATTAATGTAGCAACACTTAATGTATTAATCGATCTGCATTTTTCGCTTCATTAGTTTAAGATCTCCACTCTGTGTTTCTAATGGGGGCTCCCCGATGGCGTAGTGGTAACGTCGTCGTCCTGGATTCGATACCCGGCGGAGGCACAAGTGGTTTGGATCCCACTTTAATCTGTTGGTCCAGTCCCGATTAGCCTTCCTGTGCATAAAGTGGACTTGAAACCAAAACTCAAACTCTATGTTTCTATAGCTTAGCAACACTACACCTTTAAATCGGGCCTTGGAGTCTTTTTTCGTCTTTTACTTTCTTATATTGACTTAGACCAATCGCGACGGTACAGGTGGATCATGATTGATAAATTTGGTTTATTTTACTTCGCATTTCTTCACCTTTTGGTTAATCGCGAAGATGAGGATGAGTCATAACCGAGAATGAGGTTTTCTCCATTCTGTAGATTGCAACACTGATTTTTTTTATGTATACAAATATGAATATAACTTTTTTTTATGTAAAATGCTTGTATCTTACTTGGCTTAGAGACAAGACTTCTTGCTTTGGTCGAATAGTTACAAATCTACAAATGAAAATATTGCAGATGATCTGTTGAGTTGTTAAGTTCAAGAACTGTCGTTCCCTGTCACCTTAAGAAAATCGTGCTTTAGCACTAACCTAAGCCAACGATTGGTGGCTTTGTCTGGCCAATCATATATTCCGCTCATGATCAGATGCTTTACGTAATGTGTTCTCTACAAGAACGTGTAAAAGAACAACTGATTCGATTCTCACGACTTCAAGATGGTGATATGTAGTTCATAGAACCAATTACTTGTCTAAAATGTACCGAATGATCTTAAGATTTTTTCGAAAATATCTCTCGCTTCGTACAAGAATGATCGTATCCTAAATTTTTGGAAATTAAATAACTATAAAATCTGTCCTGGAGTATGCACACCATTCTATTTGTGTGTGAGTAGTGAGATCTGTGTCTTTCCGGTTTCGTCTCGGTCTCGAGGGACAAGCTTCAATCTTGTCTCGGGTCTCAAAGTAAATAGTATGTAGAATATAAGCAACATTCAGAGTCTTACAGCACAAACTCTCACAGTGTATAGTCTATAAAGCAAACATCTGTTCTAAATGTCATTTGTTTTCTGTTTAACGCCTCGTTGGCATGCTGTGGGGTTAGTTGCCAGGTAAGCTACAAGCTGAAACTCAGCTTTCAATAATGACCCTACAGGCACTCAAAGAAAGGATTTTTTATCCTTAATGTATGCACTGCCTCGAACCGCGGAATCGGACAGTAAATCGTGCTCGTCTTGATATTTTAAATGGTGGTCTCATCTACTATTCCTATTCAAGTGGGTTGTATATACTGTTGTCTAGATATTTAAATAGTTTCGATGTGCTGTAAGCCTATTTCCTGTTGTAAATATCCAGGCAACAGTTCAAACAATATTTGCTGTGATTTTATAACTGTGCTATAACAATACTAAAGTTTTCATGTAATTATTTCCATTTGTGACCGATGTCATGGATATAAAAAAAAATCAATTAAAACGACAGACAAGAAACCGTCCATAGTCTCCTGTGTTCAGTGGCGTGATAAAAAATTCAAAAGGGGATAAATGGGACTTGGTTTCTTTCCTAACCATCATTCCCATATTTTCATGTGCCTTATTTTGTACAGGAAATATGGGCCAAAGTGGGGACATAATCTCCACCCCACTTCTCCTGTACACCTATGACTGTATTCGTCAAACTTAATCATTTCAGAAGTAGATTGTGTTGACATAGCATTGTAAGGACGAATCGGGAGCCCTTGTAAACAAGAGAACCTGGGTTCGATTCTCGGTGGAAGTACACTGGATAATGGTTCTGATTCAACTGTAAACTGAGTCTCCATGATTAGCCCATCTTAGCATAAAGTGGACATCAAAAAATATTTGCTAAACTTTCACCACTCTACTTGAAAAGAAATGGTACCGTTTGTCAAACTTTGTTTTGAGCCAATTTTATATTCCGATAGACTTTTAAGTGTGCACTGTGTTACCACCAGGATTGAACAGGGACCTCTTGATATCAGGAAAAAAGTGATGGTTCCATCTAGAAAGCTAAATAATAGTAACAATAGGAATAGATACACTGACCTTACGAAGATCTGCTGCGCCACAAATTAGGATGAGTTTTTTTGTATAAATGAACCAGAACCACACTTTCGATCATCAGTTTGGAGTTCACCAACCTGACCTTGTGGCAGAGTTGGCAACGCTGATACAGAATAAACTTTAGCTCACTTGGATTTAAGTTTTACGCATTTCGTAAACCCAAGGTCAAGGACTAGACCAATAAAAAAATCGAAAAAAGAATTCTTCCAGTAATGAGCGTCGATGAAGAGGATGTTCGGCGCCCTTGCACACGTGATGTATCCACGTGAGTGTTTCGCACAAAAGGGGAAGGGAGTAGAATGTATATCGAGTATCCCCCCCCCTTCCTCATGTGTTGAACCTATTTTATATGCATGGAACGCGACAAATCTGTTCAAACGTCCCGTTGGATCCGTTGTGTGCGTTTCAGTGAAGCCTGTTTATTCTGGTCTTTGCTGCTGCAAAGCATTGTGGTAGTAACCCGACTTTCTCGCAGCCCACGACAGAGGGCAGTGTGTATGCAGCTAGCAGCAGATTGGTGAAGCTAGGAGGTGTGGTTCTTCGTAGCAGAACATTGGCACATCGTAACACCCGCTCGTTAATTTTTTGTGTGCCCATCGCTGAAGGATATTAAAGAAAACTCAACAATGGTAAGCAATATTCATTTGTATGTCCAATCTAGGTGTTTTTTAACGAAGATTTTTTAAACATTTTGTGAGAATGTACATCGTTGGTTGGAGCTAATAAATTTACTTAAATGTGTTGCATAGTTGCGGGTTCGAACCGCGGTCAGCTAATAAATGCTTCAATGTGTTTTTTTTTTATTCATTTACTTATTATTCATTGTCGCAATTAATATAGAGGCGTAGAAACACGACGCTAAACAATCGAAGACAAGAAAAAGCGCTAAAGAGGTTTGATTAAATACAGCGCTGAAGAAGATTGTGTCTGAAAAATAGGTTTACATCTAATTCTCTGCAATTCTTGGCAGCCAACTAACGGAGTTACGTAGGTACTGTGTTGCTATTTCAGTTACTTTTTTTAAAAAAAGTAGCATTTTTGGATTGAATCATTTCTCGTGACAGTTGGAACAACTACTTAATACTTTGTATTTTTGCTGGACGTAGCATTACCACCCCAAGATGCCATTGACAAGCTCGAGATGCAAAGAAATATTATTGTAGTGTGCTTCGATATCTCGTGGTTTCGATATCTCGAAATTTGTGAATTGTTGAAAATAATAAGTGAATATGAGCGAGGAGCCGCCTAAGATGAACGAGATACTTATCAATTTTGAATTGTAACATCGATTCAAAATAAAGATGGTAAATTCTGGACTCAATGCATTGATGCAGGACCGGCCCTAGATGGGTGTGGGGCATGCAATATACACGGATCCAATAACCAAAATTTACTTGAGGGCTGAAATAATCAAATATTGTTTCTTTCCATTTCCGATGTACAGCTGGTACGACGTTCATTATATTTATTTACAAAACTAGATGTGTTCAATATCAAACCATATTTTTTTACCAATAACTTTCTGTATCATGACTTTCTATTGTTGACTTTTTATTGAATTTTGACGTAGTTAATTTACATTGTTTAATATAAAATAATATTTTTACTTAATTTCATTTTTCAAATAAACGAATAGTGAATGTTAACTATTTTTTGATTGAAGTATTTGAACAGGATTTTTATATAGCACTTTGTTTGGAATATGATTTCAGTAATTTTGGATATTTTTAAGAGTGTCAAAATAGTCCGTGAAGTCAGGAAAATTCCGATTAGTTGCTTAATTGCTATACAAACTCGTAATAAGACGTAAACAAACAATTATTTTTATCAGGCGAGTCACTTCTCCCTAGGATTACCTCTGTCAGTGGCGCCAACTGACATGGACTGTCGGGCTCGAGCCCACCCAATAATTTGTCTGGTTTTTATCATTATTATTGTTATTATTATAATAATATATTTTTATCGTGATTCGTGGTGGAGTGCTTGTAGAAATCAGTAATTAATTATTTTTTTAAATAAAATACGTTAGGATGCATTGTTGGTGGACATTAATATCATAATACATGGAAGGGAGGATTATGAGATTTTTTTTGTTTGAGCCCACCCAATATTTTTCAAAAGTTGCGCCCATCATTAAATGTAACATACTAACTGCCAAAGTAACTAAACATGATTAAAGTTACAAATAACTATTACAGATATCATTAATACAATATTCACAAATCACGATAAGTTGGAAATTATTACTCTAGTAAATAAATCTATCATGTTATTCTCATCGCCATGGTTACCTAGACTAATGTTGACATCAGGACAGAAATGGCAAAGGAAACTTTATGAACAAGACCAAGTTTATAACTCTGATCTTGCTTTCTATGGTCCTGTGTTCGAGCCATGTTTTTTTTTAGTTTGTTTCGTTGTATTTCATTCATTCATCTAATCATTACGAATCCTTATTGTTGCGATTAATCTAAGGATGCAGCGCAGCGGTGTTAAATACCCAACAATCCCTTTTGGCATTAGAAGTGCAACGAGACGGCCTCCCATTTGCCAATTGTTGGGGACAAGCTGCTATTTCGACAAACTCCCCTCGCGTTCTTGGCTTTCCTTCTGGTCCCATGATCCTCAATGATAAAAGATGTAGAAAGGAGGAGAAGAGCCAGATTTTCAAAGAACATAAACTTGAAGTCTATTTGCGCTTCGGCGATTATGGCGCATTAGCGATTACGAATCGCTTGGCATATCTCCTTTGCAGCCAGCGTATTATTAGTACAGTCCAGAATTCTTGTGGCACTAAATCTAGAAATGCGAGGCAAAAGGGCACTAGAACTGCAGAAATAACTAGCCAAAAGGCACTAAACTGTATACATAAGAGACACAATGAGACTAAAATCACAAAAGCAGTCATGAAGCACTTTGAAAGTTACGAATCTGATCAAGGGAACGAATTATGCATTTTTAAAGCGAATTCCGGGCTCTGCAAAGAATATACGAGGTGTTGACTTTAATTAGGGATTGCTCGTGCCATTCGCACATAACGAAGGTGAAAAGTGGGCGGAGGCATGGCGGGCCCTAGGTGGGTGCGGAGCCTGTGGATAAGCGCGGCTTATAATTAAAGATTTTCAGATGTCTGAAAAATAAAGAGAATGGTGTTCCTTGGTCTGAAGTACATCTGTCCTATATAATCACAATATAAACATGATTACATTATATATATATATATCGTATTATTACCTGAGAGCAATAAGCAGAATTATGGGAGGCTAATAAAAGTTTATTGGTGTTTATTTTCATGCCCGATGTGCTATTGGTGCGACGTTCATTACATATATTACAAGATGTATTTTCATACCTATTAAAGTGGCCATTTTTCATATTCAATAACATTCTATTTCGTTTATTTTTCATGTATTTTGACAATGTAGTGAATTTACGTTGTTCATATGACATAATATTACCACTTCATGGCTTCAGTCTATAATTAATCGAATAGTGCATGTGAACTATATGAACACGATTTGTATGTAGTGCTTTGCTTCTAATATGATTTCAATAATTTTGGGCATTGTTAAGTATGTCAGAACAATCCATGTACTCAGAAAAAAAATCAGATTAGTTGCTTAATTGGAAGCACCAGTATCCTATAAGTTCGTAATAAACAGTATACAAACAATTATTATTATCTAACCTGGTAGCTCGGGCTGGCTGCTCTTCCCTAAGGCCGGCTCTGGGTGGAGGTTGGGAAGTTTACGTATTTCTTGTAAACTTTGTCTGCTGATGCCTTACTTTTAATTATCTGTTTACATAACAAATCCAGTTGAACAGTTGGCACTACTGTATCGTCCATATATAAATGTAGTCTAACATGCTTTAACTGCGAGGATAGGACACAAATATCCCATTAACGTTTCCTACAATTATTCGAATGTATTACTGCATTATTATTGTATTGATATTCTCACGTCATTGTGCTCTTCTGTTCTGTGAAGATTGATCAGTTTCAAATGAATTTGCCACCAGGTTAAGGCAAGTCATGGATGAGAGGAAAATATGTGCATCTCAAGGAGATTTCACACGACTTCAAATTATTATAAGTATTGCCACTTATAATCAACATTGCTTTGATTGGGTAAGATCAGAGGACGCTTATCTATCAACAGGTCAAAATTCATACATTATTTGATTATGGCTTACGTCAATTCTGTATCATGAAGCGTACAAACAAGTTTATATAAATGACAGCTACATGATTCAACGTGATGTGAAGTGTTGGTCATCAGTCACGTGCAAACGTTCCACAAATTTTCACGTGGGACCCACTCTTGAAAATACAAAGCAATGAACTTTTGTTTTACATCACTAATGGCAATTCCTTGCTTTGGGATTTTGTTTCTGTGCTTCGCGCATTTCAATCACCAAACTTGTACAACGATTTCAGAAACTGATATATCAACTTCTAACCCCTATATCTTTGAGGTCGGCTCTGTGTCCTATATTCGCTGAAAAATTTGAGACCGAGTTCGTGTTTAAGTCCACTTTATGCACAGAAAGACTGATTGAGAATACATTGACTGTTTATAGTGGAATCGTAACCACTATGCGTCTCCACCGGGTATCGAAACTGGGACCATTAGAAGCCGACAACGTTACAATTACGCCGCTTATAGAATTTGTCGGGCTACATTTATAGGCCCAGATAATTAATACCATAGGTATTTGCAGATACGGTTCACGATAAATTTCTGATCATTGTCCAAAGAAGAGTTCAATTCGGCTCATACTTACTCCTGCCTGATTGAGTCGTCCCGGGGTAGCATCTATTTTAATTTCTATTGATGGTATGGCTCACGAGTGTAGAACGTCTGCAGAGGTAGTTAAAATTCGAATGTCTATATTAATTGGTAATACTGTTCGATTATCTACATCTAAAAGTCGGAATGAATTTGTGGTTATTTCATTTGTTGGAATTATATATGAATCAAACTCTCCTTTTATAAAATCGAAATATTCATAACTTCAGTAGCATTGATGTCCAATTGTTTTTATTGTTAGTGAGGGTTCATTAATTTCGTCTAGTAAATATAATAATCGTAGCGATGGTAGTGCAATAAAAATTAAAGTGATTGCTGGTATAATTGTTCATGTTGTTTCTAGGATTTGCCCTTCTAATAATATTCGATTAGTTAATTTGTTATTTAATAGGGATATTAATAAATATCCTACCGGTGTTGTAATTATACATTTTTCTAAAGGGCGAGGTCCAACCTGCGACCGTTCTGTCAATGAAGACATGTAATACTAAAGACATATACAGAAAAAAGCAAAAGAAACACACACACACACACACACACAGACAAAGTAAGGAAAAAGCGAAACAAAAAAATGCACACATACACAACAAAAATACACAAAAGGATACGCACATGAATTTAAAATTTTTAAGTCCACTTTATGCACTAATCGGAACTGGACCTACAGTTTAAAGTGGAATCCAAACCACTGTGCCTCCACCGGGTATCGAACCCGTGACCCATTGATTACAAGGCAACGACGTTACCACTACGCCATCGGGGAGGTCGATACACACATGAATAGACACGATTGTGCTTGGTGTCATTTATGTAAGATTAATATAAATTAAGATGTTGATTTAAAAACATTAAAAAAATGCATTAATTAACGAGTAAGGACAAAATATAGCCAAGGATTGGCAAGATGTGAGGGGAAACTAAAGAGCAAAATAAGACTAGTTGTTTTTTCAAGATAGTTCAGAAGTGAGCCTATGATGATAGCGGCTGTTATTGAGTTCTTGAACACATGTATTATTGTTCATTTAAAAAGATATATATTTTGGATTTGTGTTTGAAGTTGTTACGATTAGTGTGTATATGTTGTAATTTTAAAAGAGAACTTACGGTCAGCTCTCAATATAAAATTCTTAAGATATAGCCTATAATTTGTCAACTACGATCACATGATTTTGAATTATGATAACCCAATCATGTGATCGTAGTTGCACATTGGCCACTGGGCAACGAAGCAAGAAATGCAAGCTCACATTCATTATTATTAACTCTATTGAGAAGGTCACAGTTTACATTAAGACATGAAAACATATTTTTTTCCACCTTATCGCCATATTTCTAAGAAAACTACACATGTAACACATCTATATTGAGATAACAAATAGCCAAAGGTTGATTGGTTGTTCTTCTGTCGCCATCTTTCACTGGCTTCCATGGTATTTCACAATGATTTCAGCGAAAGTTCTATGTAATATTATTTGTTAACTGTATAATAGGCAAAAGAAGCTTTTTCAAATGCGTGTCCACAAAAGAAAACATTTCATACTGTTTCTTCTTAGATTCTTTTTTGACTTGTTAACAACTGTTAATGGTGTAAAAGAATAATATGATGAACGAGATATATATATACTACACAACAGCTTCCATTTTCCAACATGGCGGCGCAATATTATACATATGTAGCTATATATATTTGGAAGGAATTTTAATGTCTTAAGGAAAGAGTTTTAACATTTCTTGTCAATATTTCGCATCTTCAATGCCCTTTTTGTTGTATTTGTTCACTGTTGTATGCATAAAAGGAGTTTAGAAATACATGTAAATAAATGGAAAACAGTTTAATAACAAAGTTACTGATATTCTAAATGGTCGTAATTTTATGAACCCACACTTCGAATGACGCACGGACTGACATCATAATATATTAAAGAAAACAATTTTATATTTAGCGTGATGCAATCTTAGTTCTAGATATCGTAAGAATAAACAGAATATTAAGTGTCCAACAAATTCTAGCGCGAAAGTCATATAAATTGATTCGATGTTTGGTTTCTAAGTTTAGCTATAGTAATTTCTCTTTCTCTATAGTGCGATAAAGGGCAGCTATGACTTAGAGGGTGGGAAGACGGTTCAAGTAGGGACTTTCCCACCCATTATTTCATGTCTATGTAAAAATGCCGTTTTAATACACACCATCTGCATACAGAGTTAAGTATATGTGTGTAAGTTGCAATCACTTTTCGAGTTGCTGAAATTCTTCGAACGAGTAAGACTGTTAGTTACTTTTAGTTGTCCAACGAATAACATTAAACACACACACACACACACACATATTAACTGAACTATATTGTACATTGGCAAGTTCCAAGATTAGCTCATATATATATATATATATATATATATATATATATATACTTGTGTGTGTGTTTGTGGTGTATGTGTGCATGCCGATTTGCTCTAATTTACATGTAACAAGTCGTCAGTATGTGACGTAACTATGCAAAGAAGAAGCTCCCATGTTTGTTGCCGCATCTGCTCGCATTCGGCAATGACAGTGAAATTGAATTTGTTCGACCTTCAAACCGCGGATTGAGGTCGGGAGGTCAGGAAGTGCAGTTTGCTAATCGCGGCACAGCCGCATTAAGGTCGTTGACAAGGAAGCGATTGTCGTTTCGACACACCTCACTATTAGCAGTGGCAAAAATTGAACGCTTCGTAATCATGTCGGTGCGTGTTAACCTCCAGTATTGGTCTGCTGGTGGAATGGATTTCTTAATGGGCTGATACGGTCACGAGCACAAGTGGTTTTCAGTGTAAATGTAAAGTAAATAGGGTATAGATTGTTGGCGAATTGCAGATCCAGCAAGGATATCCGTTGCACAATAAAAACGTTGCCAAACATTGCTTTAAGATTGTTTTAGGCCTAGACTGGCTAACTGCGACCGAATCTACAGTTTAAAGTTAAATCCATCGGGGATGGAACCCGGAACCTGTTGTTGATTTGCACTAGCGTTATACCATGATGCTTTCCGGGAGGCCTTACAGTGTTAGGACTGAAAGGGGATAGCCTAGAATTTTTGTTGAATAATATGTACATTTTTTTAAATTGAACATAAATCATATTTTTGGGGTTCAGAAGCATGTCGATAGAACTGCAGATAGGGACAGCTATAACAGCTTGGAGATATATGCTAAAAGCACCAAAATTGACCTACCTAACCTTCTCAAGTATGATTACAGTAGCAGAAATAAACATGTAAATAGGTTAGGCAGGTTAAGTGATGTTTATTTCTGCCATTAGGTAGATGCATACGTGTGTAGATTAGGCAGATCAAGTTTTGGTGCTCTGAACTGCATCTACACTTGCTACAGTTGTCGCTAGCCGTTCGTTATCGAAAGGAACTTAAGTTTCATAGTCTCAAATACATCACTGACTAGAACAGTAACGCCTACGCCTAGAAGAGGAGGGGGGATGACGAAAATATTTTGCAGGTTTGTTGAATATATTTTAGTACTAAATATCATGCAATTTTGGGTAGAATTTCGTAGCTGTCGATAATCTTCCTTGTTCGTTAGAAGAGTGGTTAATTGAGCAGACTCGGCTTGTCTTCAGTGATTTAATCAAAACTAGGCAAGCCCAGGCACCAGGCGAGAACAGAACGGGGAGATTACTAGTGCTTTCCACCCAGCCTCCGTGGCGGAGTGGTTATCACGACGCGCTACGTCGTGAATCAAGTCCCTACACCAACTTCATCATCAGTCGTCCTCATCTTCGCGATTAGTTAAAAGTGGCAGAAAAGCTGAGAAAAATAATCCATATCAATCAATCAATACTACTGCTTTCCCACAAATCTCCAGGCGTTTACCTGAGCTAAGCGGGTGGTGCAACATACGAAGATGTTAGGGTACGCGCTCATCCAACCTCACGCACGTGCGTATTCCGTCTCGCTCTTTTTCTAAAAAGAGAAAAATCCTCGCTCTCTCGCAATGTCCTGTTTATAAACAACACGTCGACCTTGGCAGTCAAAGAACCTGCTATGAATAGTTCGGGCGCCTGGATCGGTTCCCATTGGAGGACGCGGATTCGAGTTCCCGCTCTCGAACGGTGCGCCAGAACGAAGACATTGCTCTCCCAAGAATGCCTCGCTATCCCTGATACGCAGAACCTGTTAGAATACTCCAAGGGCACGAGAGAAGCCATTCCCCCTCGCCTCCGTTCTTTTGGCAATAGAACTCAGACATGTTATGTAGATTGTGCACAACGTGCGTCGGGGCTGACGCACTTACTTACGTCAACGCGTAATGGTATCGGTAAACGTTGAGTGAGCGTGTGCGTCCATAAATTCATTCAAACTTATTGGAGGTTCGTTTTCGCGTATGTTTAAATATCACGATAGACCTTGGGCTCTGGAATTTAGCAAAATCAACCCCCTCCCCTTTTACAGGAAGGTTTCCACCCCCTAAAAACCTCGGTAAATTTTGTATTATACTCTCAAACATGGGCGTTAACTTGGGATCTAATTTTGTTGGGAAGAATCGAACGTGGAGCTTAACTTTGAGGGGCCAGAATCGAAAAGTTTTCCAACACAAAAACATTGCGTCCAAGATTATTTAGAAAATAACCGTTACAATGCGAAAAATATTACACTTTCTTACTTTGCTCCTCATGTCTCAGGAGAATAAACAAAAGTACAGTCTAACAAACTTTAAATTTAAGTGGGGCAGGTGCTTCCTCATGCCCCCTCCAAGTTATGCATATGCTCTCAGAATGTTTGTAATACAAATTTAAATTGTATATTTTTATTAACATTTTAATTTTCGCCAATATTTACTCCAAGACTAGGATAAGAAGAAATAATTATACCCAGTATATCCGTATTGATTAATATCAGTGCAGACGATTAAGGGGCGTGGGGCAGTTTCCCCCCACTTTTTGGTCTCAGTAGTTGTCTCGTGGAAAGTTTTGATACTCTAGTCGTCAGTCTGAGTTTGCTTACAATTACACGGTAGCATGTTTACACGGTAAATACCATAATTATTTCGGCCCTCAGTTCATTCAGTAGCGAGTTCTTATTTCAATCGTGGCCACGTGCTTCGATGTTTACATCCGGTCTGTTCTTTAGAAACCTCCTTCCTCAATGCATGGCAGTAAAGTGCCCAGAAATTTCTCGAAAGTGGCCAATAATTAGACTATACTTAAACTCATCTTAAGAATGACTAGCACTCTTCCACCTTTTCATGTATTCCACTTGTTTCATGAAATGTGGCCAATACGGGTTATGGTGTTATATGTTCACGCAGCTGATGTACGAGGGTTGTTCAAGGAAAAAGTTTCCCTTTTTTTTGGAGAAAGTACGAGCCCGATAAATGAAATGAAACTAGCAATGTATTCTTTTGTCTTTCCTCTACATTTACACACAATGCAATGTTCGTGCGGGCTACCGCGCATGCCCGGCACGTGATTAGCATGAGTCATGCAGTGAGAAACGTGCCCTGGCCATAAGGAGTGGCGAGTCATGGGATTCCAATGGAATATTGCTCACAGTGTTTTTGAAGAAAGGGGAAACAATCAACACTGGAGAAAGTGAAAAAGCAATTCGCTGCAAACGTCCTGGACTCCTTTCTGCTGGTGTCTTTCTTTTGGATGACAATGCTCGTCCCCATTCGGCAGCACTAACACAGGATGAACTTCGAGAAATGAAATGGGAAAGGTTACAACACCCCCCTCCCCTACAGCCCTGACTTGGCCCCGAGTGACTTTCACTTGTTTGCTGCACGGAAGTCCCAGCTGCAGAGTCAACGTTTTCACACTGATTTGGAGGTTCAGACAGCCGTGAAAAGTGTTCTTCGGTCCCTGGACCCCGATTTTTTTGCAGATGGCTTTCAAAAACTTGTGCAACGATGGGACAAATGCTTATGCCGCCTTGGAAATTATGTTGAAAAGTGAGAAGGGGTCATGCTACTTGGTGCAACTTGATTTTTGTCTGTAACTTAAGAAATAATTTTTTTGCAACATAGGGAAACTTTTTTCCTTGAACGACCCTCGTAGAAGACGTATGCAGAAAAAGTAAAATTCAGATAAAAATGTACCCAGATATTTTTGAATTCAGATTTTGGAACCTGATATCAAATATTTGATATTACTTCCTCCTAATATGTGAGTAATCTGGATTTTCACTGCCTTCGAATTAATTTATTTTGCTTCGCTAAAATGTCACTTTTGGCTAATCGTGACGATGAGGATAGGTGATGATAAGTTGAAATCGATGAAGGGTCACTCACAAACATATCGTCGTATGAGAACCAGAGGTACGTAACTCCAAAAATGCTGTTTTCAGTTTTGTTTAAATAAACTCCTCTGAATAACTTTATTTGGAGTCAGATCGCCGTATCTCCACTTCTAATCCTCAGCAGTAAGGTGGAGTCACGAATCTCCACTTCTAATCCTCAGCAGGAAGGTGAAGTCACGTATCTCCACTTCTAATCCTCAGCAGTAAAGTGGAGTCACGTATCTCGAATTCACTGACTCTTTATAGAATACGTTATTACCTCTCTTCAGTAAGTTTTATAAATTAGAGTTACATCCCTCTGGATCTCATACGACGATATATGAAAAACACAGCACGAGTTCCACAGAACCTTGTTTGTCTGCAAAATACAGGCCAGGGTGTACAGTCACCTCAATTAGTACTCCGGCACTTTGTTCCTTTATACAGCATATTTGCAGAAGATACAATTCAATCTACAGGTGTATCAATATACGCTGTATAAAACACAACTTATTACTAACTTCGTTGACCCTGTACTCAGTGATGTGCGTCTACGCGTAAACAATGTTAGTCTGCATGCTACACATAGACTATTTTATACACGTAGATTACGTAATCTATGTAAACAACATGGCGAAAGGTGATAACTTAGCAAAGGGCGTCGTGAAATTAAAATAAAATTATACTGCGTATCAGTTGCTGATGTGTGAGAACTTTTCATACTCTTTCTTCCAAATTCGAACAATTTCTCACCTAGGAAGAAACCTAATATAGGAAATAATCTAGTGTTTTATGGGAAAACAGGATAATTTCACATCTGAATAAGTGTCGGACGGAGATAATTTCGATATGTTTGTAATATATAACTTGAATTTTGTTGCTGTATGTCACTTTTCTATGTTGAATGAGTGAATGTAGAAACATGCGTACTTTATCCATAATTCGAATCTATTATTCTGGCTCGAACAGTTCATGGTGAATTTTTAGAATAATTCTATTTTCGCTAAAGAACTTTGCAGTTTGTAGTATCTATTGAATGATTTTTGAAATCATAACAATTTGTGGTGATTATGAATTGTGTGGTACACTACCAGAACCTGCCCTGAAAGTGGTGGGGCCTCCCCGATGGGGCAGTGGTAGAGTCTTCACCTTGTTATCAAGGGGTCCCGGGTTCGATACCCGGTGGAGGCACATAGTGGTTCGGATTCCACTTTAAACTGTAGGTCCAATCCCGTTTAGCCTTACTGTGCATAACGTGGACTTAGAACACCAACTCAATCAATCAATCAGTTCCGATTAGCCTCACTATGCATAAAGTGGACTTAAAACACCAACTCAACCTACCGAAAGGGGTGGGAGACAACAGCGGCACTCGTCCCCTAGTCAGGTGACCCTGCCAGGTCCGTTTCACACGAGAGAAAACAGAGAACTTTTTAATTTTACAGTGAACATTTCAAAAGAGAACTAGTTTAAAAATTTTACAAATTTCAAAAATTACATTCTAAATTATGCAATAAAACATCCCAATTACAATGACAATTAATGCAATATTTAGGATGTTTTCTTGTGATATTGGTCTGTAAAGTAATATTATGAAAAATGTTCAAGAGTGAATTGATCGTGCCGAGGGTAGGAACAGAAGGAAGACTTACACTTTTGAGGCAATAAACCTTCAGGTTCAGGAGTGCCAGAGAGTTAGTTTTCGTTGGTTAATGCTAGGATATGGAAATACAAGTTTAAAGAAAATAACGGAAATTCATTCAAAGGTCAACTGATTAGATAACACAAATATTCAATGAATATGATTTAAAATAAGCGTGATACACTGGAAGGGGGAAAAAACTATAGAATAATTTCGAAATTTTGAACGTTTCTGTCATAGTCTATCATACATCTCCCGCTGCAAGACATTGCTCGCTAATTCGGCCATGAAATTGAACTTAGTTGAGTTTGTTTCCACGAGATGGCTCTGATGGGTGTAATTGGGCAAATTGTTCCTCGTTGGGGGAGATTCTGAAAAGTATCGTGAGCGACAACGTTTGGGACATAAACTACACTTATGTTAGTGTTGTTGAACGAGCGTCTGTTGTTCGCCAATGCTCTGAAGGTGTAAATATTGAACTTCCGGTGCCAGAGAAAACACGCAGAGCCCCCGTACAGTCTAGCGGCCGATTATGTAAGCTTCTCACCTCTTCTTGTTTATTCCAACTAGGCCAATCAAGAGAAAATGAATGCTGTTAGGGATTCATTGTCAAAACCTGCATCGTGTAGCCTACTGCCTGTTGTTTTGTAGCATTACTTGTAGCTTGCCTGCCAAAAAGGAATATCAACTATAGGAGTGTGTTTTTATGATTCCATGGCAACGACAATCCCTTCCCACCGACTTTACCAATTGTATAAACATTGCAAACACCGCGAATGGCATTTTTGTATTTGTACATTATTATACGTTGCTCTTGTACAGTCACAGGCAATAAAAATGGGACACCTAAATTCTAAAAAACTCGCTTCCCGTAAGACGTTATGTGTGTTGCCTAACTCAACGGCGATAAGTGGATTATAATTACACCTCGGATTTTTAGGTTCCTAAAATAGGCTCTAAAAATCCTAAAATAGGTTCTGAAAACCTTAAAATAGGTTCTAAAAATCCTATAATAGGTCCTAAAGATTTTAAGTTATGCTCGAAAACTCTTGAAGTAGGTTCATAAAAACTTAAAATAGTTCAAAATTCCTGAAAAATGCTGATTAGGTATAGTCACCGGCAATGAAAATGAGACACCTATATCCTTCCATAACGTTATGTGTGTTGCCTAACCCTACAGCGATGGTAGAACTTGGAAATTTGCTATTAAAATCCATTCTTCGCCGTATAGTTAGGCAACAATCTTTTTTCATGTTATCCACAGTCAAACTACGCAATTTTGTCTGTGAGGATCATCTTATATGCTGAAAGTAATCATTCAACAAAAACATAGTCAGTGGTGCAAACTTCAATGCTGAAAATAACCTTTCAACAAAAACATAGTCAGTGGTGCAAACTTCAATGCTGGAATGTTAGTTTGCAAGGCGTGAATGCCCAAAAGCACCGAAGTGACGCGAAAGTGAGCAAGACCACACAGATCAAACCACTATGGATTGTACAGGTTAACAGTGGCACCAGACATTTTGCTTTGTTTAGAGCTTTGAAAAATCACCATGGACTTGAAGGAAGGGAAATCGACAGAGAGTACGTTTCAAACACGTTCGTCATTGAATATTTTCGTGACCAAACAAAGTAAATTTCTGAGTGTGACATAAAAATCCTGTAAAACCTTTGAAAATATATAAAAACCTCGAAAAAGGTTTGATTTAGGCGCATAAAGCTAAAATAGGTTCTAACAAGCAAAATAGGTTTTTTTAGGCTCTATAAAACTTCATCAGTTGTTGCATTTTTTAACAAAACGCTGACATAACTTATAATTTCTTACATACCTGAAAAGGAAAATATAGGTTAAAAACCTAAAATCCTAGGTCTAATTATAATATCACATTTTCAATGGGAACTTCTACCACCGCCTTTAGAAATATGGATTGCTACAAAGATAACTACTCTATATAGCAGAGGGACCATGCATTGTTTAAACCAGAGGTTTATTTTGCACATACGTAGATAGATAATGATTATAGAGTTGTGTGCACCATACACATACTTTTAAACAAAGTCATCGTAATTACATTTATTATAGTTAACAATGTAATAGCAGTTAGTGCTTGAAAAACGTCCATGCTCATTTTTTTACAGTTTGGATTTCAACAGAAATTGATTGTCTAATTATGCGGTATTACTGAAATAAAAAAAACTGATACATGTTTACACTTTGGGCTATTCTGTGCAGGGTTGTTAAAGGTCCAGGAATTTTAAATAAATTCAATTCCGGTCCAGGAGAAAACATCGGCACTTTTTACTGTGTCGCCCCTGTCAACACATGCTTTTTCAAGCCAAAAACTATTAAATCTGTATTGTATTAATCTATGTTGGAATCTTTTCTTTAAAAATGTGTTATTGTTAATGTTACAATAGGTAATGAATTGTTTAACTTAAATCAGGAAAAAATGTTGAAACTATAGAAATATAAAACAACTACAGGGTGGCGCACGAAATGATCCACCATTTTGTTGTTGAATAAAAACTATATTATAAAGAATCTCTCAATGAAACATAAATGACACAAAGGTTACACTTTGGAAAAACGTACTACTGCAATACATGCTTAATATGTCCACCGTTTTGACTTTTAACCTCAGTCAAGCGAACACTAATATTTCCAATTACCCTACTCCACATGAGTTCCGTAATTTCACTGCAAGCCTGAAAAATAAGTCTTCGCAGTTCTATTAAATCTTGAGGTTTTTTTCCGAAAATCTTGTTCTTCAAAGAACCCCAAAGAAAATAATCATAGGGGTTGAGATCTGGGCTATTTGCGGGCAAGGATTGTTCGTCCACCAGCGAAACGATCAGGAAATCTGTTTGAAATTACAGGAAGATTGAAAATGTCGTGCCAAAAATCCAGCACCACGGTAATCTTGTACGGATACATGTGGAGATCACTCTTAAGAATCCATTGAGCAGAACGTCTTGATATCCCAAGTTGTGTGGCTGCTTTTCTGGTCAATTTGCCAGGACTTAACTGTACAGCGACGCGGACGGCTTCAATATTCTCAGGAGAACGCACAGGTTTACGACGATCACGCTTTGATTCCAGTACTGTTTCTTCCACTAGAAACTTTTCATGCAGTTGGTGTACCGTTTTACTCGAGGGGGCCCACCTAGTTTGGAAATGTGCTCGAAAGCGCCTCTGAGTCTCCACAATGGTCTTTGTTTCGCCGAAAAATAGCACAGTTGCTGATCGCTGTTCCGTCATAAGCCTTCTTTTGTCCGCCATGTTGTATACTCTAGCCCCCTGGGGACAGGTGGATGCACTACGCTTCAGTTTTCATCACACGATATTTCCAATGACTACTGCAACTGCTGTTGGCGCACATGACGTCATTCCTCATCTCAGATCTGAAAAAAACAAAAAACAAATGGTGGATCATATCGTGCGCCATCCTGTATGTAGTAACCATGGTAAATTGTAAACAAAATTATGATATAAAAGAGCTAGACTTTTGTAAGCGTACGGGGACATTCTCCTGGTTGCCGAAAGGCTGATGGTTCAGGGGACGTTGGGTAATATCTTGCTTCAATCTTCGGATTGGCTGGTGTACTTGTACTCCATTTGGCAGATATTCCACAAACCCAACTCTGAATAAGGCGTTCTCCTGCATCATCAAAAAGACCAGGGTTATAAACTTCGGTACAACTAATAGGTTTAGGCCTACAAGTTGTATCGGGTGAATTGTCTGTTTGAAAAAGTGTTTGTATAACATCAGAAGTTTAAATAAATCTTCGAGTAAAAGGTCTTAATGATCTTTCATTTCAAACCTACATAGGTGATAATAAAAATTAAATCCTGCACCACAGACCTCGCCAGGGCTTGGTCCTACCAACCCTAAGAAGCCTTTGAAAAGTCCGATAAAAGGGTTGTAACAGACTAACATAAAGCCCTAAAGGCAGAAGGTGCGTGTCATACATGTAAAATGTTTCAATTCGGTCAAGGAACCTTTTTTCCGGATGAATTTAAATTCGGTCCAGGAATATTTTTTTCCGGATCAACTTAAATCCGGTCCAACTTTCGAATTGAAATTAAACTTCGCAACTTGGACCGAATTTAAATTGTATGAGAAAAAAGGCTCCGGTCCTGTTACGAAACCCATTGGAATGTATGGGTTCCTGAACCTCTAACAACCCTGTTTCTGTGCATATATTTGTTGTAAATGCAGCAGGCGGACGTGGTAATTTATTGTTGCGTTTCCTTTGTTTCAGTCGAAGCTAAAGTTCATCAGGAGCCAAGGGGAGTCTGACGTGTGGAAGAAGATCCAAGCCATGGAGAACCGCGAAGACAGTTGCGCCGCCATGTTGCCTCCCGTCATGGGAAAGGGCAAGGAGGGGAAGAAGCTCACTCAGTATATGGCCGGTCTCTCAGGTGAGCTTACACTCCATTTCCACCAACTTCTAATCTTAGGAACTCGATCTAGTACAGATAGATATGGTATAAGTACACTGTCACAAATGTAAGATTCATTGCTAGTAAAACACTTTCAATAGGAAAGCACAGAACTGGTAAGGTTGAAGTCCTGATTCGATCGCCAGTTCGGTATCTTTGACATAGCTTGAGAGGAAGCCGACTGGCTGTGCACTTGACATGGTTGTCAGAGGGAGACTGATCTTTCAGAACTTTCTTTGAAGTAAAGTGGCGTTCGAATCAGGACTTCTATTTTGACATGTTAGGGGTGTGCTACTTTAAACGTACAGAAAATGAGCGGCTAAAAGTATGGAAAGACAAATTGACACATACAGGGTGTCTCATAAGTAATAACGCAAACTGACACAGGTGAAAGTTCACGATAATAAAAGCAAAAAAGTCTCAGTAAACATGGGTCTGCAAACGAGCCGTTTTCGAGCGAATGTGCTTTTACAAGCCGCCACTGACTTCGTTATTTGTAAGCGTCGTCCTAGATGGTAAATGCTAATAATCTGTGCGAATGTGTGGTTAGAAGCAGTCACTGATTGCATTTTGTAAACTCCTCGCGCGTTCCGATGTTTGCTCTTTGTTTACAAAACAGAACATTTCCGAGAGGTGGCGTTGTAATCAAACAGGGTGGATACAATCAGCACAGTCTAATCGTACTGTGGAAGTCACGTCAGTTGTGCTATACTGGGTAGTGAAAATGGAACCTTACAGCAGCGAAGAGTACATTTTACAAACTAGGACGACGTTTACAAACAATGAAGTCAGTGGCGGCTTGAAACCACACATTCGCAATTATCTCGAAAACGGCTCGTTTGCAGACCCATGTTTACTGAGACTTTTTTGCTTCTATTATCGTGTACTTCCAACTGTGTCAGTTTGCGCTATTACTTATTATACACCTTGTATAGACAGTGGACACTTAAATACATCGAAGTGGAAACAGCTAAAGGACGTTGCAAAGACACTCAATGCTACATTCTTTCAAGCACCTAACGCATCTTCCGAAGTCAGATTCATACAGTTATTCGTGACTATGGCCTCACAACCAAACTCAATTCGCCATCAGCTTGCAGATGCACTAACATGCAATAAATCACTCTTAAGTACTCATGGACGTAAATGTTTTTTTTGCTACGTGTCCAGCTTCCATAAACTGGCCATTCAAACTACCTATATTGTTTTCTAATTTTGGCTATTGCGTTATGCAAAAGAAAAGGAATTCACCATACAGGCTAATTTCTTTTGCTCATTTAGTAAATGACGGTTATATATATATATATACAAACACACACAGACACACACGTACAATCTGATCTCCCCTATGGCGTAGTTGTAACGTCGTTGTCTTTTAATCAAGGGGTTCTAGGATGGATACCTGGTTGAGACACATCGCACAGTGGTTCGGATCCCAATTTAAACTGTAGGTGCCTCCCTATTAGCCTATCGGTGCATAGAGTGAACTTAAAACAACAATTCAAACAAACAAACACACAAACAATATATGTAACAAGGTGGAACGACACCAGAAGTGCTCGTAGGCTTTGGGCAATAAATCGAGAATGAGTCTTCCTCCAGGGAAAGCCTCTATCCCTATCTTTATATTTGTCTATATCATTTAACACCATGATCTTTCCTGATAGCGTCGTGGTAAGGTCTTCGCCTTGTAAACAATGGATCACAAGTTCGATACCCGACGGACTCCACTTTAAACTGTAGGTCCAGTCCCGACTTATATACTGTGCATAATGTAGACTTAAAACACAAACTTAAAAATCTTTATTACCGTATTCTCGCGTCCGTTTCTCCGTATATAAACAATTTTGTTTTCTCGTTTGTTTTACGTTTAATATCTGTCTTGTAAGAACATTAGGCATTAATCTTAATACTCTATGTGTATGTTTGTATGTAGTATGTACGTGTGCGTAACGTTCTTATAAGTTAATGTTAATGTGCTGCAGCAAGAAATCAGTTGGTAGCAGAAAAAATGTTGAAAAGACGAGCTATTAATGCGGGCCAACAACAATACAAAGGGGGAAACTGGTGACAGTATTACCTAGGTATATCTTAGAATGGACATTGCTTATAGTCGCCTACCGTACTTTACAACCCAACACATTTAGGTGTTTTGGGCACAGTAAACCTTGATGCCTGTCTCGAAGCAAATAATAAATTAGCCTCCCTTGTATCATTTTCAAAAGCAGGCACATTAAGGGGTCCCGGGTTCGACACCCGGTTGAGGCACAAAGTAATTCGGATCCCACTTTTAAACTATTGATCCAGTCCCGATTTACCTATCTGTACATAAAGCGGACTCAAAGCAAAAACTCAATCGGCCAGTCAATCAAAAGGCATGTTCAAAGCATACATTTCCAAGAATCTGAATTTTCTCCTGCAATGTCCATGTTCATTCGTGTTTTTGTTCTTATTATTGGTCTATTGTAAACTTTTTGTTGCAAAACTGTTTGTTTTGTACATTCCATGGTACTGATATGGTTGTGTTGGTAATATGTGTATGCAATGAAGGTGTATGCGCGGTACTTATGGCATGCATGTTATTTTGCAGCTACCATCGCAGCATTGGCAGTTGGATCCATCCTTGCCTGGACTTCTCCAGCGCTTCCAATCCTCCAGGCTGCCAACAGCACCCTTCCAGTGGATAAGGACGAGGCTTCGTGGATTGGCTCTCTCGTGGCCATCGGAGCCTTCTTTGGAGCCATCCCGGCCGGCTTGTGTGCGGACTACATTGGGAGGAAGATGACCATCGCGACCCTCTCTCTACCCTTTCTCATCAGCTGGGCGATGATATTGTTCGCAGACTCCGTCGGGGTCCTCTACGCAGCCAGGATCATTGCCGGTCTTGCCACCGGCGCCGCCTGCGTCGCCACTCCGATGTACGTTAGTGAGATTGCCGAGACGAGCGTTCGTGGTGCCATGGGAACCTTCTTCCAGCTCATGCTCACCGTCGGTATACTCTTCACCTACGTCTTAGGCTGCTTCGACTCGTACGATGTCTTAGGGTATGCCTGTGGTGCCATTCCTATCATCTTCCTTGCTACTTTCATCTTCATGCCCGATTCGCCTCAGTACCTGTTGAAGAAGAACAGAAAGAGGGATGCGGACAAAGCCCTACAGTGGTTCAGAGGCCCACAGTACGATATCAAGTGGGAGATCAACCAGATGCAGGCACTCATCGACGAGGCCTCCAGGAACAAAGGCTCTTTTAAGGACTTAATCGCCACCAGAGGCACCAGAAGGGCTTTGACTGTCTCTTTGGGGTTGATGGTCTTCCAGCAGCTCAGCGGCGTCAACGCTGTGATCTTCTACACAGTACCAATCTTTAAGCAAGCGGGAAGCACCCTTGAACCCAACGTCTCAGCCATCATTGTCGGGGTGGTGCAGGTCATCGCCACCTACGGATCGACCCTTCTGATTGAGCGAACCGGTAGACGAATCCTGTTGCTGGTCTCTGACAGCATCATGGCTCTCTGCCTAGGCCTCCTCGGTCTCTACTTCATGCTCAAGGACCAGGAAGTTGACGTCAGCGGCATCGGCTGGCTTCCGGTTATGAGCGTGGCCATTTTCATAGTGGTGTTCTCCCTGGGGTACGGACCCATCCCGTGGATGATGATGGGGGAGCTGTTCCCGGACAATATAAAGGGAATGGCAAGTTCTATCGCCGTCTGTCTTAACTGGACAATGGTGTTCATAGTTACTAAGACCTTCAGTGACCTTGTTGATTCTGTAGGCTCAGCGTACACCTTTTGGTTGTTCAGCGTCACCTGCATTTGCGGAACAGTATTCGTCGCCTTCCTAGTCCCCGAAACTAAAGGAAAATCCTTGGAAGAGATACAAAAGGAACTCAACGGTGTTTCAACGAAAGAAATATCGGAGATGGATGATGTTTGAACACAAGATCTGCGAGTCTTGAGTTTCGCGCCAGAAAAAACTATCGCGTCATCGTGACGAGATACGTATATTATTGTGATACTTCAGATCATGTGCAACAAACAATTTTTATACAAATCTCCGCGAGTGAAGATACGAGCAAGAGTATGTAGACTTCTGACAAGTCTCACAACACTATGAGAGCTTCAAATAGATGGTGCAATGGTTGTGACACGTATGAGAAGAGCTGTGGATAATTTAGTAAACACTAGACAACGAGCAAACAGTGCAGGTTATAACTGTAGAAATGTAGAGACTCAGAGATTGAGTTAATTCAGTGCAACAAAACAGTTTAAACTAAAAGCACGGGGGAGAGAGACTGATAATTATTTTTTGAAAACTTTTGCATGAAAATCATCGATAACAGAACATGAGGTGATCGAAAGCCTTAGAAATCTAACAATATAAATTGTCACTTAATATAAGAGTACTGATGGACAATTGACGCCTAAAATTAAGTGATCGCCCACAAAATATCTAAATCTAGCAGTAAACAGCTGATTAGCATGTCCTTGACGTCTACAATTAACCGATCACCCCCTGAAAATGTTATTTAAAACTAATAGTACACATAGTATATGGCAAGCGATAGTTAAAATAAGGTATTTAATCACCTACTGATCGACAAGCATTATTGTAAATAATAGAGCAGAGCTGTAAATATGACATAATGATGTGAAACATAAGTGTTACGAAGAAGTAAGTAAATTAATGATTAAATGTGTGTGTATAAGAAATACATTCCATGTGGTTTCGAGTGTAAAGACATGTAAATGAAGCAGGAGCTTCAAGCGTATAGTTACAGTTTGATTTTAGCATTTTGATTACGTTTGATTACTATCATATTTTTTACAAGGGTAAAATGCAATATTTTAATAATGAAGTACAGTGCAATGCAGCTAGACTGTGTACATATGTATACGATGTGTATGTGAATTATGACGTATGTAGTGTTAAATGAATAAGTGTTACGTGGTACAAAACTGTATATTTGGTGCATAATGCGTGAATGAAATTTATCCCACTGTAAATAGAACTGTGTACCTGCCTGAAAAAGAAAACTATTTTTATTGATGATTTTGTTTAGTAATAAATTAAGGAAAATGCCTATTTTTAAAATTTGTTATTCTTTAAGAGTTCATTTCCTTCCTTACTTATGTACTACGTACAGTTGTTGGATCAATTGCCAACACTATATGGTACAACGACATGCAAAACACTTGATTGTAAGTAATACGCACTTAATAGTATTGGTGATCACACTAAATAAGCTAATTTCACCCAACAAATTAAGAGAAAGTGGGGCCGCCATATTAGTAATAAGGTAGGTGAGCCAAAGGTGGCCCTAGTTAAGCTTCTAGGGCAATTCACAAATCTCTAATGAGAGATAAATTTCTGAAATTAAAAGAAAAGAACTTCTATAACTAATTAACAACGTGTACCAAATGGATATTTTGTAGCATTGCTTGCAACTTTAAAAAAAAAAAAAAAAAAAAATGCAAAACCGTTACATCTGTTCCCAAGGTGCCCCACGGCTTATATGGCTTAGAAAATGATGTTTGTGCTCAAGAAAACATATGTATTCATTATTTAAGATTAGACACACACAGGGGATGTACTACGTAGAAATTTTCAGCGAAAAATGCAGGCTCGTCTCTACGCGGGAGGAACCAGGCAACGTCGAAGTCTACTGTGTTTCAAAGGCAACAGATCCCGTTGCGGTAGCACTGGCAGAGACGATTCCACGCAGGTAAAACAGCGATAGCGAAAAATCAGGCGAGGCCAGGCCGGCTCGGTAGCTCAGTGGTCGACCCCCGTGGCGTAGTGGTTAGCACAGCGCGCTACGACGCCAGAGGTACGGGATCGAGTCCCGGGTAAGTCATGAGTATTTGTGTTTGTCCAAATGATAAAAACTGAAAATTTAGAAAAACCGAGAAATGGAAAATTGAGAAAATGTGAAAAACAACGGGGGATACTACCGCTTAGAGGTATTCCTCTTTTTTTTAAAAAAAAAAAAAAAAAGTGGTAGAGCAATGGCACGGTATGCCAGTGACCCGAGTTCGCGTCCTGGTCGAGCCTGCATTTTTCGCTGAAAATTTCTATATTATGTATTCATGTTTATTCACGTTTCTACATCTTATTTGAGAAAATTGTTGGTGTCCAACTTTTGATTGTTGACATGCGTACAGTAACGACTAATAATAGCCAACCTTTGTGGAGGACTGGTCTACATAGTCCCTACGACACCAGGTGTTCCAAATAAAATGGCTGCTGGTAGCCCGAGACAGTTCGTTTTCTGCATAATACACCTGAGGGGGACTGAGTATATTAATATAGTGCCATTTGTTAGCTGTGTTAAATTCTAATATGATTTTCGTAACGTGGGCCACCTTGGCAACACGTGCTACCTTTGACTCACCTTCTTACTCAATATATAGCATCATAAAGTCAGTCTAGGTGTATATTGATAGACGACACTAAACTAAGTGCAATCTACGTTAACATGAAGCCTAAGGCGCAGGATCGTTAAGTCCTTGTGGTTGCAGTGAAAAAATTGCCTATTGACGCAGCGAACGATTGAATTTATGAATAATATGATGTATTTTACTTCGTGCTTCTGCCACTTTTGGCTAATTGCGAGGATGAATGATGATAATATGAAATAGGGAAGACACATGGACAGCACGTAACACAAGCCCCCCAGGTGATTATACTGGCGATGGGTGCAGACGCCAGAGCCTCGTTAGTGTGACGATGCTAGTGAATGAATGATAAGTTGATGGGAAGAAAGTAGAGCAAATGGAAAGCGTACGTGTGCCAGACAGGAAGTGGCAAGACAGTTGGGCGAAGTCAGAGAAATTCAGACGGTGTTGAACTAAAAAGAATGAAGAAGAAAGGAGAAAGGATATGGAGCAGTGCGATGTAGAACCTACGTGGGTGAGCATCATGTAAGCTTCGTCTCTTTATCCATGTGCTGTTGTCTGGAGGTGCTGGGTTTGAGATTAAGATACAGATCCGTTGGCCTGTGTTTCTTGGGACCTCACGAATAAGAGCGGGTCTCCTTCCCTCCCGCAAGCCACAACCGTAAGTAGGTACCAATGTTTACTTGTATTTTTGGCCCGGAACCAAAAGTGTCATTTCCGTCTCCAGATCTTTTTCCAACTTCTCCGTCTTGAGTTCCGCTCATCCCGTTGATTCAGTCTGCATTTACTCGATGGCGTAGTTGTAACTCTGTCGCCTTGTAATGAAGGGGATCCCTAGTTCGATCCCCGGTGGAGACACATTGCACATGTAGGTCCGATCAGCTTGTCAGAACGTAAGGTGAACTTCAAACAGTGATTTTTCTGAACCACTCTTCCTCTCACGATATTTCACCTTCCAATTGACAAGTAGCGGGGGGAGGTGGAGATGATCGAAAGTGGTGTGTGGTATTTAGAAGAAAATGGTTCGGCCTGCTTTTTCATTGTTTTTTTCATTTATTAGCTATTCGTTTTCTTTAGATAGAGACCAGTCTGGACCAAGGGCGGGTTCTAACCCCCCATTAAACTCTCCCTTACCCTTATCCATGAACTAATATGCTCAGTATTACCGATTCACTGATTGATCACCAAACTTAGTATAATGCAAGGAAATAATATTTATTTATTTTAAATTACCCTGGGTGAACCTTGCGATATATTCATAATACAGAACTCACTGTTCCTTGCTGACCCCTGTAATTCAATTGACCCCAGTATGAATCCTCTGGATTGTTGCATGTGTCACCACTCCGCTATTTCTGTGAATTTAATTACGCATGATGAGGTCGTTAATATGGCTGCCAGATTCTACTGCTACCAACACGTTTAATTAAGTCCCAATAATGTCACATCTGTTACATAAGGTAGGATTTACGTTTCGTTAAATTTGTTGAGGCGATAAAAACAAGGGGATGTTTCTTGTACTTAAACTACTTCTCTGGCCTACGGCAGCTTTCAGATCGAAGCGACAAGCGACACGGCATCTCCAAGCTATAGAAAACATTCACTGCGCATGCGTGGTAAAGAGGCCGATATGACATTGATAAACACAGGCCAGTCCGAGCGACAAGTGACATGTGAAGCTCGTCAAGTCACTTCGGTTGCATGTATTATTGAGGGTTCATTTCCAAGTAACACGCGTCGCTTGTCGCTTCAGTCTGAAAGCTAACTAAGAGTCTCTCTTTGGTCCTATGAATGAAACGGAACACTTACTGTATTTCTCAACTGGTCAACATGACTCGCATTTTGGTAGCAACGAATAAAGATCGTTCTCAGAAAGTGAGCAGTTACGTATATATACCGGGTCAGAAAAGAACTTATATACGTATCTATAAGAAATCGCCATGTTTGAAAATTATGCGAGGGAGAACTTCTTATTAATGCAAGAACGGAGCACGTATTCGCCTTTTGTTCACCTACTCTGTTTCGTTGGAGTAGTGCTCATTTTATTAGCACGACCCTGTAACAGTTCAGTCTCGAATATGGCATTTCAATCAGGTTTTTGAGATAGTAATGATACAGACGAGTGACTCCCAAATTCCACGACTAGGTGTAGTGTATCGCAGTGTCAGGCTGGTGAAAGGAAATTGTGTTCAACGAAGTAGACGCTGTAGACGCAGAAGAATCAACAAATGCCTGTCTGTTGCTTTCATTGGATTGGTACGAAGCACGTGCCCATACACCACAATGTACACCGCTCCAGAACGTAGTGCAAACGGTACAGACACCAAATACACTACGTCATACCAAATCAATGAAGTAGACGACTCTGTGTTACACTGTGTAACCAACTAGATGCGCGAGTGCAAAGTGAAGCCCGCATCACACGGAACTGGATTTCCAGTAGGTATGCTCTAGTTGGCGCTGGACTGGCTACCAATTTGCTAGTGCACGATACTTATCAGCGTACTTGTCGATAGACTTTTGTTCCCATACGAGGGAAGTAGTAATGGCGGCCGCTTGAGATGTAAACAATGTATCACTTCACATTTTTAAAAGCCGATAACTATTCAACCGAGAGGAATAACGTTTCGTAGAAAACGTTGTTAGGTACAAAACAATGGCGCTGCTTAAATACATACTTTACAACGTTTACTGTACACGTATGGAAGAATATTTTAGTTGTTTCAAATGTAAACACCGTGCACTCGACATAGATCCTTTCATGCTGTATACGTTATACATTGCTGGAGTAACACTCGGAAACCACAGGCAAAACCACTCCTTTGCACACTCACAGATTATTCACATGGCGAAACTTTGCTCTGATTGACTGTTCCACAGAATTCAGTCGAGGAAAGCAAGTAGCAATTAGAACATGTCCTATTCCTCCAAACCAGTCAAGCAGTCAGCCAGGCGGCCATGATTGCTACCTAGAAAGTTATAAAAAAACTTTCCGGATTCTCTGGAGTAGCGACGCGCAGAGGGGAAAGCTTGTGGGCGGGCCCAGACTAGGTGGGGAAGGGTGCGGGATGAAAGCAACGAAGTGCTGCGCGGTGTAACGGCTGTGAAGCAAAACGCTTTCTGCTGCCAATTTCTTCTTTTATTCTTAACAATGGCCAGTGTATTGTTTTACACAAATAACAAATAATATTGCACGTAGATTTGTCTTTTGAATCTACGAAGAACAGAAAAAAATAATTTAAACATACATTTTCAAAAAACATGCAAATAACCACAAACTATGAAACATCATGTATCAAAATGTGTTTTAAACAAGTCTGAAAAACATGTTTAAAACAATTTGTTTTAAACGTTTTAAACATTTGTAAAAAAACAAAGTTGGTTGATTTGGTGTTTTAAGTCCACTTTATGCACAGTAAGGTTAATCGGGACTGGACCTACAGTTTAAAGTAGGATCCGAACCACTATGAGCCTCCACCGGGTATCGTACCCGGGACCCCTTGATTGTAAGGCGACGACGATACCACTGCGCCATCGGGGAGGCCGTAACAAAGCCATGTGTTTTAAACTTTTCAAACAAGTTGTTCTCGAACACATTCAACACTATGCGGCGCTCTCCTGAATGCAGAGTTCCCCTAGACTTGCGAGCTGACATGTTTACTACGGAACTACTGGACCGCGAATGAGCAATCTAGTCGCCCCCTCCCGTGGATGCCCCTCCCCTCCGCGCGTTCATTTGACGAGGCGCACACCCTTCAACATGCGCCCAGAACGCGTTCTCGTTCTCTTACTCCAGAGAATCCGGGAAAGGAATATAGTTCAGCGCCAACTAGGGCATTCAAATAGAAATCCACTTCCGTGTGATAGGTGTGGTAGTGGGTGCAGATCCAGTGAATGATCTCCACCGGATGATAACCTCTTCCAGAGTCTGACAACTTTTTCTGCTGCAGTTTTAAATGCTTGGAGCAAGTGTCGTAGCCCTCTCAGACTTCTTTTGACGATTTCAATTTTAGAGTATATCGTTCTGAATGACTTAACAAAGGCCGAATCATGCGGAACTGGATTTACAGTAGGAATACCATAGTTGGCGCTTGACTGGCTACCTTGCTGGAAATGATGACTGCCGGACTGGCTGCAAGACTGGTTTTGACGACTAGACCGTGTTCTAATTACAACTTGCTTCTCTGCTAGATGCTGTTGTGAGAAACGATCAGAAACGTTTGGACATGTGAAGATAATAATCTGTGAGTTTGGACAGTAGCGGTTTTTGTCTGTGGTTATTGAGCATGTGCATTTTTCTTGTTCGCTGCTCGGGTAAAAAGTGACAGGAAAGAGGTGTCTATTAATATTTAGGAATTTATCAATAGCAATGAGATTTGTACATGGCATGTGATTAGTCGATAATGAAAATCTGTATTATTAACACTGTATCAATTGTTTGACATATTTAGTTGAACAAAATATTTTTCCTGCGAATCTCATGCATGAATATATACCCAATTTTATTAAAAGCCTGTTTACACCTTGAGTACTGTATTATCTCTCGAGCCAATTTCTAACCCATGCTTTTCTTTAATTTTGGTAATTGTTGGAAAATAGCAGAATAAGCTATTCTGTATTCTACAACGTTCTTCTTCATTTCTCTCGTCTGCTAACAAGTATGGTAACTATATCGTGCAGATACTAACAGATGAACCACGCAGCTAGTCTAAATCCAGCAGGAAGTCTAGCCTCGTGTGATTCAGGCATTACACTGGCTTTGTGAATCAAAATGCTGAAGACTGGGGACTCCGCAAAGACTGTTGATAATTCATAGTAGAACCGACTTCGGGAGCAAAACGTCTCGCCCCACCACAACTACAATATCTGCTCTAAATTAAAAAAAAAACTTTTGTAAACAAATGGATTGATAGAAATAAATAACAAAAATGCATGTAAGCTTTCTGTAACCATCTATTTGCTTCGTAGATAATCAATCTTACGAGGTTACGTTTCCAGAGTACAGGGGGTTCATTAGAACACGAAAGCAAGGAAAACAGGTGAGTTTATCCTACGCACATTAGATAGAGAAACCATATAGATTATTTCAGAGTGGTCATTTTAAAGGGAGTTTTATTGCAACATTATTTTGTCGGGTGATTTTTTAAAGCTCTCTAGCAATATTTTCATTATTTCTTGTTTGTTCATGTGGTGTGTGTGTGTGTGTAGCGTACAATGCGTATGCAGGATTTTATTTCTGAAGGGGCTGGACTTGTAAAGGTGGATATTGCATAGCTACATTCTGGGAGGAGAGAAATATGTAAATCGGAGGTCATTTAAATATTTGTTTTAGTTGCAACTTTGATTTTTCCTCGAGTTCTTTGCTGTTTTCATTTGAAAAATGTTGATTTTGGAAGGGGCTGTAGCCACATCAGCTCCTCCTGCGTACGCCAGAGTCTGTGTGTGTGTGTGTTGAAACACATACACTTATATGCACATGAAAACACATACACACAATCAGCTAGTCTTGCCTCCCCCTCCAATTATGTACTCTCCGCCACTGGAAGGCACTATGGTCCGGCGAAGATGGCCCAGTTTTGGAAATAATTGTGCAATGAAGGAAGGCAAATATCCTTTGGCGTCAGGTTAAAGGTCGATCGACATGTCCTCCAATTAACGGGGCTGTAGGAGTGATTCACTTTTTCTCCAAGTCAAGGAACAGTGATTACGGAAGGGAAATGCTCGAATTGTGTTCGAGGGGAAGAAGAGCTTCGATGCGCTTCGGTGAGCCTCGAATATGTAAGTACTGATTACATAGGAATGTATATATTTTCTAATCATCCATCAGTATGCTGTCTAGAACCTGTCAACAAAGGCCACGGTTCAGGTTCTCACATGAGAAAAAAAGCTATTTAAGAATTCAAGATTAGAGAAAGTAATTGTGCGTGAAGTTGAAGCTAATATCATACCTTCACTATAAATTAAGTTGAAGTTTGCAATAAAAATATTAATTTATATTCTGTCGTTCTGGGATTGTTACCACAGGTGCAGATTTATAGATACCTGGCGATACTTTTCCGCGATTTTGGTCTATCGAGGAGTCGGCAAATATGCCGTGCGAAACTTTCGCGGAGTTCTGGAAATTATGCAAAATGTGAAATTTCGTGTCACTTTGAAACAGTTTTGTGTGAAAAAAATGAATTTTGTGATAATGTAACAGAAAAGTAAAAGTAAAGTGCTCCCGTGTGCTTTGCACAACGCCATGAACGCGTATAGGGAGTGTGGAGTTAGGGCCCCACACTTTCTTGAACATGGTCGAAGGTTGGGGTGATGTGATCAGCACCACGCCCCTGGCCGCTGTTACCTTACAGAGTTTCCTCCAGGTACCCACTTTATACGACGCTGAGTGGCTACCGGAGACGCTTGATCAGGTGGAAAAAATACCGGTTCTCCCTTAATAATGTAACATGTACGACTGATGTAATTCTCAAGTATTTTAAAGCAAAAATCCTGGTAAATTGGTGCATATAATTAAAGTGGAATGCTTATATAATAATATTAATCTATATTTTGAACAATTATTAATTATTACCATCTTCAAGCATCGGTATCGGTGGGAATCGGTGAGAGTATCGGTATCAGTATCGGTATCGGTTGAAAGTAGTATCGGTTCTGGTTCAAGGAAGTATCGGTATCGGTTGAAAGTAGTATAGGTTCCGGTTCAAGGTAGTATCGCTTCCGGTTCAAAGTAGTATCGGTATCGGTTCAAAGTAGTATCGGTTCCGGTTCAAATTAGTATCGGTTCCGGTTGAAAGTAGTATCGGTTCTGGTTCAAGGTAGTATCGCTTCCGGTTGAAAGTAGTATCTGTATCGGTTGAAAGTAGTATCGGTTCCGGTTCAATGTAGTATCGGTTTCGGTTCAAGGTAGTGTCGGTTCCGGTTCAAAGTAGTATCTGTATCGGTTGAAAGTAGTATCGGTTCCGGTTCAAATTAGTATCGGTTCCGGTTGAAAGTAGTATCGGTTCTGGTTCAAGGTAGTATCGGTATCGGTTCAAAGTAGTATCTGTATCGGTTGAAAGTAGTATCGGTTCCGGTTCAAATTAGTATCGGTTCCGGTTGAAAGTAGTATCTGTATCGGTTGAAAGTAGTATCGGTTCCGGTTCAAGGTAGTATCGGTTCCGGTTGAAAGTAGTATCTGTATCGGTTGAAAGTAGTATCGGTTCCGGTTCAAATTAGTATCGATTCCGGTTGAAAGTAGTATCGGTTCTGGTTCAAGGTAGTATCAGAATCGATTGAAAGTAGTATCCGTTCCGGTTCAAAGTAGTATCAGTATCGGTTCAAAGTAGTATCGATTCCGGTTCAAATTAGTATCGGTTCCGGTTGAAAGTAGTATCGGTTCCGGTTCAAGATAGTATCAGTATAGGTTGAAAGTAGTATCGGTTCCGGTTCAAGGTAATATCGCTTCCGGTTCAAAGTAGTATCGGTATCGGTTCGAAGTAGTATCGGTTCCGGTTCAAAGTAGTATCGGTATCGGTTCAAAGTAGTATCGACTCCGGTTCAAATTAGTATCGGTTCCGGTTGAAAGTAGTATCGGTTCCGGTTCAGCTGAAGTATTTACTATTATTATAGACAGGCAATTATCTATAGTACCATTTGTCCCCAAAATAAATACGAGGTTGGTGTTTCTGCGTTGCGAGCAAATACTCAAGTATGAAAAATTTTAAGATCAAAGAGGCAGATCCTACCTCAAGTGCTTTGAAAGTGATTTACTGTCTTTTCTGGAAACCGCATCGTAGATAATGCATGAAGGAGGATTTCGGTGCGTGGAAAAGGGTAAACATTTATAGCAGTGTAGAGAACAAGAACATATGGAAGACAAAGAGCGAGAAAAATATAGGTCAGTAGTGATGAAGCACTGCAAGTAGAGTATATGAAACGTAAACACGGCACCAGTATGTGGTGAATGGTTAATGTTACAGTTTAACGATCCAAAGGTTCACAAAGGTAAGTTATTTTTTTTCATTACCCAATGCAATATTCAGGAGGTACGTGTGCTCTAACCTGCAAGATGACATATTTACTTTTTAACTTCACTTTACTTAAGTAGAAAGCTTCTTGCGCATGAGAAAAACATGTAAAAAATTAACTTGGTTTACGCAAAAATTCTTATTGATTGTATATATTCATTATACATCCCATCTAGATTAATTACATATAATATATACAGATTTATTTATATATATATATATATATATATATATATATATATTATAAATATATATATTAGAAATATATAAATATATAGTATATAAATTTATATTTTATGTCGACATTCTTTTGAGTCTCGTTTACAAACACACGTTTGTATTTCCAAACTTTTCGTGTATATAAAAAAAATGTTCAATCAGAGCTGTGGTAGTTCAGTCGAAAGGGCGTCTGACTGTCACGAGGAGACCCACCTTCAATTCGCGAGTGTGTGATTTCAGGTGAGATTGTCAGTAATGTCCTTTATTGAAGCGGCTCTGGGGTTCACCCAGTCTACAATAAATGGGTACCTGGAGGTAAGTCTGGAGGGTAAAGGTGGCTGGAGTGTGATGCTGATCACATCATCCCCATAAATGCCCGAGATAGTGAGTGTGTACACACGCATACATATATGTATATATTTAGCGAGCAAGAGAGAAATATTAGAGACAATTTAATGTTCATGTTTTTACATAAATATCAAATTGTTATTGCATCAAATTCACTACTAAGAAATACAGTGTGTCTATAAAGTCACTTAACATTTCAATGAACTAATGACAAATCTTTTCTTTTTTCCAAGTGATCTGATAAAATGTACTCTACAGAAGAGAGAATAGCAGTTGTTTGTGCTCGTCTGCGTGGAATGACGTATGAACAGGTGTGGACGGACTTCACTCGGAAATTCAAAAAACTAGTCCCCACCAGGCTGGCTATTAAGAACCTGGTCAACATATTCAAGTGAATAGGTAGTGTTGAGGATGAAGAACGTCCTGGTAGGCCAGCCATAACACCACAAATTGTGGAAAATGTACAGGATGCGATCACACGTAGCCCCACCGCATCGACCATGCGACTCAGTATCCATAATCCCAGCATCTACCAACTGTAGCTCATAGCACGGTGGATTGGGGCACACCAAGCTTCTTACTATGCACCACCCCATCTTGCCATCATCGTTCGTGATCACCTTAACGAAGTTTGCACCGGTAGATGGATTGGTCGTGTCTCGCAACGGAGAGTTCCCCCCCCCCTCGATCTGACCTCATTAGACTTTTTACTTGAGGGTTTATCAAGTCTAATGTGTACGGGGAGAGGATCCACAGCATAGCTCAGTTGAAACAACGCATTACGACCGCAGTTGCTGAGATTACACCAGCTATGTTGGAGAAGGTGTTTCGGGCTGTGGTGGATTGTTGGCATCTGTGCCTAGACTTGAGGGGGGGTCACATTGAGTTATACTGATTTTGTGACCTACTGCCATAGTAGTGGAAGTGGCCGGGTTTTAAGCCCTCATTTGAGGCTCGAATCATCATTTGAGGCTCAGTGTTGCCAACTCACCCCACGAAAATTTCACCAACTGAAATTTTGAAGCTTTTCACGGTGTATGTTAACCTCACAAGCAGTGTTGCCAACTCGGGGCGAGGCGTAGCCTTTCATGGTGTATGTTAACCTCACCAGCAGTGTTTCCAACTCGGCGTAGCCTTTCATGGTGTATAATTTTTTAGCTTTTTTTTTGTGTGTGAGTGTACATGTGTTCGGGCGAGGCGTAGCCTTTTACGGTGTATGTTAACCCCACTAGCCTCAGCGTACATGAGAGTTCTGAATTTTTTTTGAGGCTCGAATCATTATTTGAGGCTCGTCGTAGCCTTTTATGATGTATATTTTGAGGGCACAGAGTTGGCAACACTGTGGCCTATTACTGTAGCTTTTTATGATGTTTATTTTGAGGGCACAGAGTTGGCAACACTGTGGGCCCTTACTGTAGCTTTTTATGAGGGGGGTCCATTGCCTTTTGTTTACATCTGGCAACACTGCTGTAGATTTTCTGACAGTGTTGTCAACCTACTGGGTTTTTCACTGTAAACTTTTATCAAAGGGCCTGAGGGGTCTATGTATTCTTTATGTTTGGCAACACTGTTGGGGGCCTAGTGTTGGCGACCTGTGGGCCCTTACTGTAGCCTTTTATGAGGGGGGTTTATTGTTTCTTTTATATTTGGCAACTCTATTGGATGTTTTTTTTTGAGGCTTGGGTTTTGCCAACCTATCCGAAGAAAATTCCACTATATGATTTTTCACTGGCTAAGCTAACCTACAAATAGGAATTGGCAACACCGACGAGGCTCGAATTATTATTTGAGGCTCGAAATTATTATTTGATGCTCGTCGGTGTTGCCAACCTACTCTACAAAAATTATACTATATGATCTTTCACAGGCTAAGCTAACCTACAAATAGGAGTTGGCAGCACTGACTTATAAACCCACTGGGTCCTCTTGGCATGTTTTTTCATGATGTGTTGCTAGGCTATTGAGCATCTTGGCGTATACAATGTATATATTTTGAGAGGGGGGGGTTATAGCTTTTTATGCTGTATGAATACTGGAAGCTTGACAGTGACAACCAACAGAGTAGGTAAACCTACATCCAGGAACTGGCAACACTAGTTTCTGACAGTGAATTTGAAATAAAATATTAAACAAAATACATGAGTAAGCACTGTGAGTACAAATAGTACCAGTGTTATGCCCCCAACTCCAACTGGGCAACTGGGGGAAATAATTGTACAACAATTTGTACCTAATTGTACAATACTTGTACCTAATTGTACAACATACATATACACAGACATAAAAGAAAGAGCCTTCCCGTAACTTACTTCATGTACAATTTATATGATTTTACAACTGTGAAAAGAAAGCATGTGTGTTCTGTATGCACATATTTATTCTTATTTTTCGAAGTTGAATGAAAGCACATGTTTTTACGTTCTCGTAATACTAACCTTGCTCCACTGATTTTAAATTGCTTCCATCCGCTTTTTTTTCTGTGTTATTTCCGTATGCACGCAACATTCGCTTTCAATAGTATAATGAAACACAGAAGGAGTGTTAGTATAGCAGGCTTCGAGTTTACAATTTATTAAATTAAACAATAATTTATGTAAGAATATACTTGTACTTACCGAACACAAAATAATAAAAGCACATGTGAATGTTTGCGTGTGTTCATGTTATATGACGACTGAGTAAAAAAATAATGTTGACTCCCCGAAAGATAAAGTTCCTAGTTCGACATCAGATGCATGCAAATTTTATGTTTTGCTCTCCAAAATCTTGATTTTATGTTTGTGCTATTTGTCATACAGCAGAGGAGGAGGAGAAAGAGGGGGAGAGGAGAAGAGGGGAGAGAGAGAGGAGGTACTATCAGCGCCATCTATTAGCAAACAATAGAAATAAAAAGTAGGTCAAACTTTTTCAACACCCAAACATTTTAAACGTCCTCGCGTAGTAATACGATCTAGCTGAAGACGTTTAAAAGAGTACTCTTAGTCGACGAAGCTAATTGCTAGGGCCCTTATATTACTAAAATATTCTTTAATTTGCATATTTCTCATACCGCCATATGTTGTTCTAGTTGACTTCTTCCAAAAAAATGCTAATTAGCGAGAGTTAATTAAGCAAGGCAAGTAAAAGAAGCAAAATAGAACAACATATGTGCCGGCGTGAGAATATGTAAAAATTCGATTCAGAGGTGGATCGAATTAAAATTGGGGGATATTTTGCATTTTTTCCCTATAATGTACAAAACATTTACCGTACATATTTTTTTCCATTTACAACAGTATAAAATAAGAGGAATGTGTGACAATATCCATATTAACCTATCCGCTTACCATTTAAATGCCAATTTTTTTGCCATGAAATACCATTTAAATTTGGCTATCTCCCGTGAAGGTTGCACAGCAAGACAAGATGTCAAATATTGTTTAAACTATCCAAGCAATTTAAGTGAAAATTTTATATATTGAAGTGGAAGTATAGTAATAAGTATGCACATATGCAGTTTACTTGAAAGATAATTAGAAACTCACCTAATAAATTTGATCACACACATCTTTGCATTCCATTTCCATTCCTCAACCTTTTATATTTTTCCTGCCACAGCCACCTCTTCCTCACTTTCACTATATTCTTCAATTTCAATAACATAAAATGAACCCCCGTGTTCATCTCCCGTTCCAAAATCCACATTTTCCTCTTCATCGCTATCGAAAAGCAACTTTTCAATTGCAGAATCATCTACAACATTCTTAAGCAACATGTTTGCAAGACGTAACAATTGAAGGTTTGTTTACATGAGAAATTACTGAACAAAACACGCTTGAAATGGTATGAAAAACTTAGCAGCGCAAACATATACGTCATAGATTTGAAAGATCATACAACCTCTGCCATCTATTGAATGAAAAAGGAACTACGTGATGAACCCGTCGATTCGACAACTAGGTACAGGAAGGAAACGTCCAGTCAGGCCGTCGATTCGACAACTAGGTAAGCTGATGGGTTAATTAGGAAAGTATGTTGTATGCTAGGTTAGCTAATTGTGTCTTCTACAGCTTCACTGTATAGAGGGAAGATGGAAAAAGAGAGCTCTACGGAAACTGACGCTCTTAACAATATTGTACACCCGTGAAAATTACATATAAATAAGACTTAAGCGTATTATCTGCTTTCATATCAGATTTTGCCAACCTGTGAGCTGTAGTGTTTAGGTGACAAGCGACCTGCTCAAATATGATACTGTTGACAATATTGTACGCCCGTGAAAATTACATATAAATAAGACTTAAGCGTATTATCTGCTTTCATGTGAAATTTTACCAACCTGTGAGCTGTAGTGTTTAGGTGACAAGCGACCTGCTCAAATATGATACGGTTGACAATATTGTACGCCCGTGAAAATTACATATAAATAAGACTTAAGCGTATTATCTGCTTTCATGTCAGATTTTGCCAACCTGTGAGCTGTAGTGTTTAGGTGACAAGCGACCTGCTCAAATATGATACTGTTGACAATATTGTACGCCCGTGAAAATTACATATAAATAAGACTTAAGCGTATTATCTGCTTTCATGTCAGATTTTGCCAACCTGTGAGCTGTAGTGTTTAGGTGACAAGCGACCTGCTCAAATATGATACTGTTGACAATATTGTACGCCTGTGAAAATTACATATAAATAAGACTTAAGCGTATTATCTGCTTTCATGTGAAATTTTACCAACCTGTGAGCTGTAGTGTTTAGGTGACAAGCGACCTGCTCAAATATGATACTGTTGACAATATTGTACGCCCGTGAAAATTATATATAAATAAGACTTAAGCGTATTATCTGCTTTCATGTCAGATTTTGCCAACCTGTGAGCTGTAGTGTTTAGGTGACAAGCGACCTGCTCAAATATGATACTGTTGACAATATTGTACGCCCGTGAAAATTATATATAAATAAGACTTAAGCGTATTATCTGCTTTCATGTCAGATTTTGCCAACCTGTGAGCTGTAGTGTTTAGGTGACAAGCGACCCGCTCAAATATGATACTGTTGACAATATTGTACGCCCGTGAAAATTATATATAAATAAGACTTAAGCGTATTATCTGCTTTCATATCAGATTTTGCCAACCTGTGAGCTGTAGTGTTTAGGTGACAAGCGACCTGCTCAAATATGATACTGTTGACAATATTGTACGCCCGTGAAAATTACATATAAATAAGACTTAAGCGTATTATCTGCTTTCATGTGAAATTTTACCAACCTGTGAGCTGTAGTGTTTAGGTGACAAGCGACCTGCTCAAATATGATACTCTTGACAATATTGTACGTATATTGTATTGTATAGGAGACTAGAAGCATATAATTTGGCGAAAAAAACCCACATAAGGTCATAGAGAATAGTTAAAAAAAAGTGAACAATTATATTTTGCATTGCACAGCATTGGATATTAAATAACATACCCCCAAAAAATCTCTGCATTATGCGTTCTGTAAAAAATTGCCCTACGTGCCAAACTGCTGTGTCAAGTAAAAATTTTCAAAGGCACTGTCGTACTTGTGTGCCGGGAAAACAAATATGTGCGACCAAACTGTGCTCTAAGTGTGGAAAAAATATTTCTATTGCCAACTTCAAGCGACACCAGCTTACTTGCAAGAGCACTGGAACATCTCTACCGCAACCTTCCAAGCGAAAGGTAGAAGTAACCTCCCTCGATGCATCGCCACCTGCCAAACGCGTCAAGCTGGCGAAGAAAGCAGACCGATTTGCGTTTGAGCATTTATTAGAAGACTTTAACATAACATCAGACAGCTTCTGCGATGTGCGTAGTTTTCTGGAGAGCGAGCGAGCTAAGATAATATCCATCCTAAACGATGCATTGGCTACACACTCCACTAAATTCTATGCTGTGCTATGCTGCAAGTATAAGAAACCGTCTGATGAAATATATAAATTCTTCCATGCCACAAAAGCAAAAACACTGCATCAGGTAGATGTTACTGACCTCGACAGCATCTACGACAAGTTTGTCGAGGAGCTTGTGGCAAAGCACGAGGAGCATCAGGCTAAAGGCTCTGGCGGTTCGCTGTGTGGCGACCCCCACGAACTTTGTCTGAAACTTAACAAATTCCTGCCACTGGCAGGGTCTAGCTATATTGCCCTGCCACCCGAGGTTGAAGCAAGGAAAGCTGTTCTCAATATTCAGAACAAAGACACCAAATGCTTCCTCTGGTCGGTGCTGGCAGCATTGCACCCTGTTCACTGGAAAAACCACTCGTACCGTGTTGGCCACTACAAGCAGTATGAGTCGGAACTGGAGGATGCAATGGCCGGGATTGCCTACCCTGTAGAAGTCTCGCATATTCGCAAGTTTGAGGTTCGTGCTCGTGACTTGTTGGGCCTGCAATTAGCCATCAATGTTTACGGTCTCACCGAGAACAAAAATGAGGTCCACCCCATCCGGGTGAGCAACGTGAGCAACAACAACGAGGCACAAGAAATCAACCTCCTGCTCATCAAGGACGAGACACAACACCACTACACCCTTATCCGTTCCCTCTCTCGGCTTGTTTCGAGCCAACGGAGCAAAGGCAAAACCCACATAGAAGTTTGTCGCAGGTGCTTGTCTACATTTCATAATCGAGAACAGCAGGATTACCAGCGCATCAGAGGTCCCAACATCGCTGCCGAAAAGCTCGCTCGCCACATGCTCTACTGTGGTACCAACAAACCTGCACAAACTATTCTGCCCGATCCTGGTGAGACAGAAACATTTAGCATGCACAGTGCCATGGTAGAGCATCCTGCCATCATTGTAGCAGACTTCGAAGCCTTCCTCGAACCCCTCTCCACCTGCTATCCCGATCCCGAAGTTTCTTCCACCACCCCTTACCAACTCCACGAGGTCTCGAGTTACGCCTATGTTGTGGTGTGGCGAGACCAACATATTGCCTCCGAAAACCTATGTGTATCGCGGTCCCGACCCGGTCAAACACTTCCTGGAGAGAATGCAACAGGAAGCCATCAAGATAGGGAAGGTGCTGTTGGCCCCCAAGCCGATGCTGCCTCTGTCTCCGGAAGACAAGCATCAGCACGAAATGGCTCTAAATTGTCCTGTTTGCAACTCGGTCTTCACTGACGATAACAAAAAAGTCCACCACCATGACCATTATGGGACCGGAAGCTACATTGGCCCGTGGTGCAACAGGTGTAACGTGAGAGCCTGGGACCCGCGCTTCATACCGGTCTTTTTTCACAATGGCTCGGGATATGATTTCCATCACTTGGTCACACATCTAGGGTACGACAATGCAAGAATCAATGTCCTGGCACAAAACGAGGAGCGTTATATTAGCGTCAGCAAGTGGGTGCCGATCCCCGCCGACTCAAAAAGCAGGAGCATCGAGCTTCGGTTCCTCGACTCTCTGAGGTTCCTCCAGGCAAGCCTGGATGCTCTTGCTGGGAAGCTCAGAGACAACCAACTAGCCATTACCACATCAAATTTCCCGAACTTAGATGTCGCACTCATCAGACGTAAAGGGGTCTACCCCTACGAATACGTCACCGACCCTTCCAAGTTCGAAGAAGAGTTGCTGCCTCCCCAGGATAAGTTCTACAGCCAGCTGAGAGGTTCAGGTATTACCGACGAGGAGTACAAGCATGCTCAGTCTATGTGGGTCAAGTTGGGTTGCCGAACTTTTGGTGATTACCACGATGCATACCTGAAGCTTGATGTGACGCTTCTTGCCGATGTGTTCCAGGCGTTTCGGGCGACTGCGATAAACATTTACAACCTGGACCCTGTATATTTTTACAGCCTTCCTGGACTGGCATGGTCGGCCATGCTCCTGCTGACTAAAATTAAACTTTCACTTATCTCCGATATTGATATCATGCTTTTCATCGAGAGAGCTATCCGGGGCGGCATGGTCCAAGTGTCGCAACGCTTCGCACACGCCAACAATCACCACATGGCCACTGGTTATGACCCCTCCCAACCATCAAGCTACATCATGTACACTGATGTGAATAATCTTTATGGGCACTCCATGATGCAGCCACTCCCAACAGGACAGTTTGAGTGGGTTGATCCTTTATACCACGACATCGAAAAAGAGTGCGACGAGTTTGGTTTTTTTGCCGAGGTGGACCTTGACTTCCCCGAGAAGCTGCAGGATACATTCTGTGACCTTTCGCCTGCTCCGGAATTCAAGTGTCCACCTGGCTCGGATCAACCGAAGCTCGTCATGGACTTGGAGCCCAAAAAGCGTTATGTGCTACACTACCGGAACCTCCAGTGGTTAATGCAGCAAGGGGTCTCGGTCAAAGCAGTTTACCGCGTGCTCTTGTTCAGGCAGTCTCCATGGTTGAAGCCGTACATCGAACTGAACACCAAACATCGCACTGCTGCCACTTCGGAACTTGATCGCGATTTTTTCAAATTAATGAACAATGCGGTATTTGGGAAGACCATGGAGAATGTGCGAAATTGCGTTGATGTGAGGTTGGTGACGAAGAAAACACAGTGTCGTCGACTTGTTGCAAGCCCGCTGTTCAGGTCTCGAACAATTTACAATGAACAGATGTCTCTGATTCACATGAACCGGGGCGAGGTGCTACTCAACAAGCCCATCTATGTGGGAGCTGCAGTTTTGGATCTGAGCAAGTTGTGCATGTTCGAGACATATTACGACATACTACGTGCACACTACAACCACAATATCTCGCTCCTCTACACAGACACAGACAGCTTGGTGTACCATGTTCGCACGGCCGATGCGTATGGTGATATAGCCAAAGTTCCAGCTCTTGTCAAGCTCTTCGACAAAATAAATACCCGGCAAACTCAAGGACGAGAAAGACGGGGATGTGATTGTGGAGTTTGCTGGACTTTGTGCCAAAGCCTATGCGATCCGGGCTGAGGGTTCTGTAACAAAAAAGGCAAAGGGTGTAAGCAGGCAAGTGGTTCGGGAGCACCTCAAGTTTGAGGATTACCTCGAGTGCCTCAGAACAAAATCGCCCATTCTACAAAAAGAGCATCGTATCCAAAGCGTCGATCATGTGCTTACAACTAATATTGTCAGGAAAGTTGCTCTGGATGCACACGACGACAAGAGGTGTATTCTTGAATGTGGGGTCCATACACTTCCGTGGGGCCACTATCGCCTCCAAACTAGTAAGGCCTGCCCAGAGTGTAACAAAAAGTAATAGGCAATGCGAAAAGAAAAAAAAACATGCATGCATGGCACAGCAAAATTAAACTTCTGGAAACTGCTAATTGCAATTTGTACTTATATATATAAAATTCCACATTTCTTATTGTGTGCTATTTTTTTTTAATTTATTTAAAACTGTTCAGTCACTCTTTCATTCTTGACGTCATACACAAATGTTTTCTCTGCAATAAGAATGACACTGCACAGAGTATCTGCAGGCAAGGCGTCGTGGAACTCGCATACAATCTTGATGTTGGTACGATCGTTAACAACCACCTGTTTTCTTTTAGATGTGTTGATGACAAACATGGGTCTGCGAGCTATGAACTCGTCGGGGTTGTAGTACACGTCCACATTGCCGGAGGTCACTCTCTTGTAAGCTGTGTACGCCTCGTAAAGTTTCAGGTAATCGTCGTTCGTAATGTTTAAGTTATAATTCTCGCGTGGAAAAACTTCATTCCTTCCATTTTTGAGGTAAACATTCTTAATTTTGCAATTATCAAACTGGCTAGAATCTTTCTCTTGGTTATTATATTTCCCCGTCTGGAAGAGCACGACCGCAAACTCAGGCATATCGTACCGGATGCTGTTGAACTGCGTAGTAACATCAAATTCAAAATGGCTGCCGGAAGCAGGTTTCTGCACACACTGGTAACCGTAAAATTGGATGGGTACTTGGGGGTTCTTCAAAATGTCGGCTTTGTACTTGAGACCGTAGTTAGATTCGTATTCCACCACAGGCATGCGCAGCTCCATGAACTGGATGACGCACTTGGCTGCGTCGGGTAGTGTGTTGGCAAGTGCTGCACCGTCTGCACCCAAGGTGCTGTAACGCATCAGCACATCGTTGTCGTTGGCGCTTCTGCGAAAAGTGACGCGCAAGCCACCCTTCCACATAATCTCCGTGTAGTCGGAGAAGAAGCCTGGAAGCAAGCGCATGGGAAACAGTACTGTGTGGCTTCGAGTTTTGATTTTTGTATCTGCTTCGAATCCCCCTGCCTGGTAGTATGCTGCATCGGTCTTGGAGAGTTTCAGTGTTCCCACAGCTGTAGAAGTAATCCCAGGGTAGTCAACCCTATCGATGACGGTGCCATGCTTTCTAACTTCCACTTGCGAGAACAGATGCGGCACAAAATTGTCCACAAGTCTTAAATTTGCATTGGCGTGGAATGCTTCGCCGTTGTCTCTCTTCACCACATCAAACTTGATATACAAATCAGCTCTGTGAGGGTGAATAAACCCATCCCCAACGTCCACATCGTATTCGATCTCCCTGTTCGGCTCGTTCAAATTGGCGAACGTGCGGCGATTGGGTGGGAAAGATTGCAACTCGTAACTTTCGATTTGCTCCATGATTGTTATTTATTATACGTTAATCTCCACGACGGCGGTGGTAGTAGCTCCGGCAAAATTCACCACCTCATTTTTTTCGTTTGTCACTGCCAATTCTATGTTGTCTATGCGATTACGAGATATAGGGAAGTATATCGGTGGTGAGGGTGTGTAGATAATCGGTTCCATGAATTCAGAGTTTGGTTTGAACGTAGCGATGATACCTGTTTGCTTGTGGCTGCCTGGGATACCATCCGAGAATTTGGTGATCATGCCTTCTGCCACATTGCAATGTATGTTCAGAGTCTCGATGGCTAGAAATTTAGGAATGTTGGCACCGATGTGCTTGATGCCAGGTTCGAGCTTTGTGTTGTTCTCGAATCCCAGAAGCTCTCCAACAGTGCCTAGGTCTACTGTTTCCGTAGCAGACACAATTTCAACTCTGTGAGTTACAGAATTTTGAGATAGCAGTACATTTCTTGGCAATTGGGCTTGCAAGGTAGACAGATTGTACTGTCCTGGCATGATAACTATTTTTTCATTTCCAACAGTAATTTTGTTATTGTGCTCCGTGACATTGGGTATTAGGTACATGCTGTAGAATGCACGAAGAGCAATAGATTTAGGATAGATGATGTCGTCATGCAACGCGAGTTTCAAGACCGAAGTCTCGCTGGTGAGATGGAACACTCCCATGGTGTTTGAGGTACCACAATGCTTTCTGAAAATGTTCCACCGACGGGTTATTTATTTTAGACATGTATGCGAGAACGGAAAGGCATAGGTGGCCGCAGTTAACATCGGTGAAACCCTGGATGCGTTTGTCATTGTAGTAGAGGTTGGCAACACTGAGATACTTCACCAACCTGGCAGGCGGTGTGCCACCGAACGAATCGAAAACAAATGCATTGTTATCGTCAATTTTGAGGTAGCATATCCAATGTGTACCAGGATTTTTGTAACTGTCCAGGTTGACCACGCCATACTCCTTTTTCTTCACAGCAGAGGGTAGAGAATCGGACATGAAAACACCCCTGAAGTTCCTTATTCCCAACGGTTCGATCAGAGATTCAATATCGAAGTTGGACAAGGCTTCTTCTTTTTTTATATTTCTTCAAAGCATCGAGGTTGCTTTTTTGCTTTTTGGTCACACCTTTCCCCTTCTTCTCCATAGCCAGGTTGTGACGTTTCTGTTCTTCCAGCTCGGCCTTGTTCTTCTTTGCATCGATGACGGTTTTGGCGATAGCGGCACTGCCTCCTGCCAAGCTGCCCACTGCACCCAAAGCTGCCAAGATGGCCGGAATGCTGAATATGAAACCTCCAATCTTTTGCTGCTTCCGCGAATGCTGCAACTTTTTCAATTGTGGAGTGCTGAGCAGCAATTTTATTCCGTGTCCTTTAGACAAGCATGAACGTTTCTTCTCGCGTTGTTTCTTGGTGAGTAACCCATCGAGGGCACCCAGCGTTTTCAGATTCGAATATGGTATCTGGTACACGACGCCCTTGGCCTTCATGATGTAATTTTTTTTTACGGTATGTTATTTTATATATGTTCAGAGATTTTTTGTTTTCCCTCCCGTGTAATTTTTTTACGGTATGTTATTTATATATACTTTGCAGCTATTAAACAAATTCGATTATGTGCTTTGTTTTCTTACCAAGAAGTTCTTTTGTCCCCTTGTACACGATTCGAGTTGTGTTCTCGATTAAAATGGATAGCTTCTCGTCGGATAACATGCTAGCGTATCGATCTGGTAAAAATAGACTGTATTGTCCGTTGAGCAACAGACGTACTTTAGGACCAAACTGGGTTGCAACAATTGAACCAGAAGTTATTGCATAAGGTTTGTCCACTTCCAATTCCTGAATTTTTATATATTCGACTGACAAATTTAGCATTTGTTTTAATGCCTGGACGTCACTAATTTTTTCACTCATATCGAAGAAATATTTTTTTTGGGCTCGTAGATTTTTTACAGTGTGTTATTTATAGAAAAAAATTTCGGCATTGCCTAATGCGATCAAGTGATCGATGATCCTGCTGGTTTCAGCATTTGAAGCATACCAGTCGTCTGTATATCGTCTCCTCCCCTGTCTCCACTCGTGAAGTTCGTCCATCTTATCAGCCAATTTTTCATCAGCAGCCCGAAAAAGAGCATAGGGAGAAGAAGAAGATTTTACACCGCTTATTTTTCTCAGATGATCCAGAAGTAGCATTTCACAGGGCAAGCGAAATTGTGGTGTTATTTTAACTAAATCAATAAGCTTTTTAACATCCTCGTGACTATCGTCGAAGGTAAATGTAAATATTTTGCATAACACTTCAGTTGGTAAGTCTGTTATATGTGTAGACATTTTTTTACTGTATGTTATTTAATTACAGCCCCCACCCCAATTTTCGTTTTGTATTCATGGCAATGGTCGTGCCCAATGCTGCAACCCGTTCACCCAGCGAGGCGTCTCTGCTGACGAGTCTCCCGAACGCGGCATGCTCCAATTTTCTATCAGCATCGTGACGCGCATCTAAATTCGTATATGTGTTGTAAGCAATGTCGTGATCCTTGCATGCTGCGTCCAATGGGTTCACCCCCTTGTCTCCTCTCTCCAGTCGTCGTTCGAGTTTGGTACCCGGTCCGCAGTACTGGTAACCTGGCAGGTGCATCTCGAAGGGTAGCTTGTTGATGATGTCGTTCACGAGACCTCGACCCTCGGCCACATTCCAGAATTTGGGAGGCAGGGTGTTGATGATTTTGATAAGATAACCTATACCTTGGTTGTCGTTGACAATGAAGTTGCTAAGCTTGGTGCTAATCATGTCCATGATGCCCACCTTCTCGTTGTGAAAGTTGCGATTACCTGCATTCTCTTCACCTGCGATAACCAGCAATCGATCTACAAGCTTTCTTACGTCGTCTACCCAAACAAACTCTTTAGGTAGGGTATTGTAGAGTTTGACACCGCTGCCAGTTTTAATTTGGTTCCATATTGGCTTGATGAGGTTCCTGTATTTTTCTCCACTGCTTGATTTTACGCGATTCTGTGTTGCATCGTTGTTTTGGTACAGGGCATCCGTCATGATTAAAATTTCTGTGTAACTTTGGTAATCCTCGTCTGTATAATCTTTAGGTTGCTTTTTGGTGATAAGTTCCCACAGGCCCACAGTGCCAGGATACCTAGTCCAGCTGTTCTTCTCGCCCAAATTAATTTTCACGTCGTCAGCTTCGAACGTGACTTTCGATTTCCCAATTTTCCAAACCACACCCTCGTTAGGTTCCACAGAGGGGTACAATCCAAACACCTCGTTCTTTTCAAATTTCCCGGTGCTCAGGTAATCTCTCGCCAACGGACCTAATTCAACTACCTTGTCCGAAGAGGTACTGCCTAGAACCTGGCGTCTCAGAGGTGCAGCTCCAAGTTCGAACGGGGTAGTGTGAATACTGGATATCGGTGTAGGCACAGCATAATTTCGAGCAGCAAGTGGCACGAGCTCGTTGATTAAATCTTTGTTTTGCTCGGTAACATCTTTGATGTCTTTACCTAGTCCACTTATAGCATCGATGATAGGTTGGTCCTGTCGCTTTTTCTCTTCGTAAATTCCGCGATTCTCTGATTTCCAACCCCTGAAGCGTTTGGCCAGGTAGTCGCGCAGCTTCAAGTTGTCGTCTGCGAGTTTGCGTTTCATCATTTGTTATTTATAATACGTCAAGACGTTTCTTGTAACGTCGCAACGTTTAGAAAATTGTTAATTTTGTTTCTGTACTTTCCGTTATTAGGTTTCCTCGTCATGTCTATCGTGGCAAATCCGAAATCATCTTGGTTCCAGCATGAAGAGCAAAATTTAGAAAACTGATTGAAGTTCATGTCCCCGCCTACATAATCATCGTAGGCGTGTTTTAAATTGGTGTGGTCTTGACGAAACAAGCAAATAAAATTAGCATTGTCTCGGAGAAGCTGCTTGGGAATTTTGGAGAAGGTCTGAGCAAGGTAGAAGCAGTCTATGCCTCTGTGCCGCCCCTCAGTAAAAAAATTGCGAATCTCGTTCTGGTTCTCCAAAATCACATCGTCGAAGACCACCACCGAATTTTCATGGCAGCAGTCTAGTGGCATTACTTCGGAGGCAAAAGTAGCTATGCTCAGCCCTTCGTACAGTTTTGTCAGCTGTTGATATTTTGCTTGCTCCAAACTTTTGGAAAAAACATACAAGTGCCTGTTCTTCCAATCTAACCAGTCGGGAGCTAGAAGAAAATTATCAATAAGTAAAGTTGTTTTCCCACACCCTGAAGGTCCGACAATAAGGCAGCGAATGTTGTCCGGCAACAGTTCGCCGTTTTTCCTAGCCTGACGCTCCGGGGGAAAATCTGGCAGTCGCCTCACCACATCCCAAGCACCCGTTACACAATCACCTCGTTTGCGTCGATCCAACTTTTTTCCTCGAGTCCCAACCATTTCACCAACAGTTTGTCACCTTTTCTACGTAATACTTTTTCGATAAGATACGTATTGGGGTATTTTGTTTTAGAGAGTTCCTCCTCGTAGAATCGCCCTTTCAAAATTTCGTCGCGATTATCTTTTATTATATACGTGTGACGGTTACCGGGTAACAATCGAGCAACAGTGAAAAGTTCCGTACTCCAGTTTTTGGTAAAGCCTTTTTCAAACATGCGCTTAAATTTACTAATTCTTACTTGGTCTCCAATTTTGAATTTCGGTTTTTTGTTAGTGGGCCGGTACTTGGGGCAATAAACAGTAGAGATCAATTGTGCCTCATCAGACTTGCTGACATCGGCAGGCTTCATGCGTATCGTGCTATGCAAACTGTGATTATAGTCGTTTACGAGTTCCGGAAGCACATTGACCCACTTGTGGTTACCTTGAAGCGTGAATCGTTTCCACATGCGTGTTTTGAGAGTACGGTTAAAACGTTCCACTATGCTGGCTTTGATGTGACTGAAAGTCGAGTAATGTTGAATATTTTGCTTCTGAACAAACTGTTGAAATATCGAGTTGTAAAATTCCTTTCCGTTATCCGTTTGAAGAAATCGAGGTCGCCTGCCACTTTCATTGAAAATAGTTTTGAATGCTTCCATTACGCACACACCTGTTTTAGCCTTGAGGGGCAAAGCCCACGCAAATTTTGAAAATGTATCTATAACAGTAAGAAGATACTTGTATCCTTTGTTGATTTTATGTAAATTTTTTAGGTTGCCGCTACTCATTTCCACAAGGTCAGCCTGCCAAAGGTCATCCACGCCTTTGGTCACCACCGCCAGTCGTTTGTAGTTTCGTCGTGCAGGTTTATGCAGCTCGTTCACGATACCCTGCCTAGACATGGCGCGAAAATAAGAATATAGCCTGGATGGGATTTCTGGCTGCAGACAATGCTGGGTTTTCTATATACAGCTTGTCACCTATTTCTATGTCGATAATTTGAGTGGCATCTTCGGCATAGGCAGTCTCGCGACTTTCGGGGTGTGTGAAATCGACCAGCTCAACTCCTCTTATTTTAGGCTCGTCGCTAATGTTCGTTATGGTCATGGTTGGGTAGTGGGTTGCATGAGGCAAAGACCAGTAAGAAACCTTGACGAACTGAAGTGTACCAGCGAGGAAAAATTGATGATAGGCTTTTGCAGGAGTCAACATGTAGAGTTTGTAACCTGAATTGAAAGGGGAGGAGAACTCTCTGTTTGGTATGCTGTACAGTTCGATGACAATCGTAGACTTGAGATTGTCGATGCTGGCGTTCAGAGTGTTTACGTTGGTTCGAACCTCAGTCTCCACATCCTCCAATCTGCCATTCACCGATTCCAGGTGTTCCTCGATAGCATGAACAACAGTGTCGTAGTTTGGTTTGATCTTTACATCGACAATAAGGCTCTTGAATTTTTCATTTAAGTCATGTAGTTGGGTGCTGAAATTAGCTATAGTCGATTCCTGACTTGCCTCGATACTCCCAATTTGCTCTTTCACGCTGGCAATAATCTGCTGCAGGCTTTCTACAAGCGTCAACTTGGAGCTCTGTATTACAAGGTCGTGGACCTGGGTTCTAATTTCCGCAAACAATTCATGCAGCTCGGTGATGTTCTGGTTGGTAGGTAAAGTCGCGACAGACCCCCGTATCGATTCAATTTCGGATTGGATGTTTTTGATGTCGTCGGATTTGAGTATTCGGTTGAGAGTTCTCTTCACGCTTTTCAGTTCCTGAGAGGTAGGCAGGGTGGCCACCGTGTTTTGGAGCGATTCCAAAGCTTTTTTCACCGCGTCCAACTCGGAGGCATCGGCAGCAGCACGTATGCCTTCTTGCAGTTGCGTTATGTCATCCTGGGTGGGGGTAGATTGTTGCAGGGTTTCCAACTTAGTCTGTATGTCGTCGATCAAGTGATGGAAATGAGACAACTCGGATTCTGCATTCAGATTTTCCAGTTTGGCGATTTGCTATTGGACGTTGGCCAGTGTATCCCTGATGCCCGGCAGTTTGGTTTCCAGCTCATCGTGAACGTTCGCCAGATCATTTCTAATGACAGCAAGAGCATCCTCAATATGGGTTATGGTGCCTTGCAGCTTCCCGAAATCCTCGTAGGTCTCAAGTTGGAGTTTGATGTTGGCCACGCTACGGGCAATGGCGTTCAGTTCGCTGGACGACGGTAGATTGTTGATAAAATCCTCCAGCGTTTGGAGTTTAGTTTTTACTTCGTTGATGGCCGCATGCAAAGCATCCGTTTGAAGCTCAGCCTTGATGCTTTTCAACGTGGGGATTTCGAAAGATTGAAACTGTTCGCGCAATTTAGCAATACTAGCATTCACGCGATCGTAGTCGCCTTGTGTTTTAATGCTTTGGATGATAGTTTGCAGTTCGGTCTGGATGTTGCTTGTTTGATCCTGCAAGCGCTGTTTCAGCTGTTCAACGTCTGAGGTTTGCGTTTGTTGCAGCTTCAGAAGTTCGTTCTGCAGATTGCCCACACTCAGTGCCAGCTTGTCGAGATTGTCTATCGACGCGAGGTCGGTGTATTTTTGCAGCAGCGATTTTAGCTCTGCATCAATCTTGAGTACAGGGTCCAAGCACTGAGACTGCAAGCTGGCTATCTCGGACTGGAGGCTGGAGTTGAGCGTGGACTGTAGGGCCTGCAGGTCGCTTCGCAGCTTTTTAACCCTGACGTCGAGCATGAGAAGCTCGTCGCCATGGTCGTCGCGTTTCGTGTGGCCAAAAATATCGTTAGGCATTATTGTTATTTATTATAGGATAGCTAATTTTCATTTCTATGAAAAGAGGGATGAGTTTGTCGTAGTCGTCCAAGAGCTCTATATACAGACGATCGCCAGCAGATACATCGTACGTGGTGGCACTGTTCATCCTATCGTGTTTGATGCGATAGATGTTCCTGCCAGAAGAAATTTTGGCCTCTCCTTTATTCTCGGGATTCATGTCAAACTGCAGTTTGCCGGAGATGGGGAACTGGTAATAATTCAAGTTGTTGTTGAATATGTAGAAAGTCTTGCCCACATCCTCGTCGTACTGGGTCAGAATGCTATTCAAGTGTATAATCAACAAACCGTTGAGTTTAGATAATAGAGAGGGCAACAGGTCCAAGCTCGCAGGTGGCGACGGTGCACTTTGGGCGAATGCCTCCATAGCCTGCTTCCTGAAGCCAAACAGGTTCATAGGCATTGTTATTTTATTTTATATTTAGCGATTCGATTTCGAGCCTCAAATGATGATTCGAGCATCAAATAATAATTTCGAGCCTCAAATAATAATTCGAGCCTCGTCGGTGTTGCCAATTCCTATTTGTAGGTTAGCTTAGCCAGTGAAAAATCATATAGTGGAATTTTCTTCGGATAGGTTGGCAAAACCCAAGCCTCAAAAAAAACATCCAATAGAGTTGCCAAATATAAAAAAAACAATAAACCCCCCTCATAAAAGGCTACAGTAAGGGCCCACAGGTCGCCAACACTAGGCCCCCAACAGTGTTGCCAAACATAAAAAATACATAGACCCCTCAGGCCCTTTGATAAAAGTTTACAGTGAAAAACCCAGTAGGTTAACAACACTGTCAAAGAATCTACGGCAGTGTTGCCAGAAGTAAACAAAAGGCAATGGACCCCCCTCATAAAAAGCTACAGTAAGGGCCCACAGTGTTGCCAACTCTGTGCCCTCAAAATATACATCATAAAAAGCTACAGTAATAGGCCACAGTGTTGCCAACTCTGTGCCCTCAAAATATACATCATAAAAGGCTACGACGAGCCTCAAATAATGATTCGAGCCTCAAAAAAAATTCAGAACTCTCATGTACGCTGAGGCTAGTGGGGTTAACATACACCGTAAAAGGCTACGCCTCGCCCGAACACATGTACACTCACACACAAAAAAAAGCTAAAAAATTATACACCATGAAAGGCTACGCCGAGTTGGAAACACTGCTGGTGAGGTTAACATACACCATGAAACGCTACGCCTCGCCCCGAGTTGGCAACACTGCTTGTGAGGTTAACATACACCGTGAAAAGCTTCAAAATTTCAGTTGGTGAAATTTTCGTGGGGTGAGTTGGCAACACTGAGCCTCAAATGATGATTCGAGCCTCAAATGAGGGCTTAAAACCCGGCCACTTCCACTACTTGCCATATATGTTTCAGTACATATTGTATTTTGTACCATAAATCCTGTTCATGCAGAAATGTTAAGTGACTTTATAGACACCCTGCACTCTTTTTCACTTTTTCAACACATTTTGTTCTTCAAATGAATGCATGAATGAGGTTAAATAAAGTTTCGGTGACAAAATGCATGTTAATTAGGAAACTAACTTATCCAGTTCTTCCATGAAAAAAAATAACTCGAGAAGGCAACGTCGTGACGCCTGTGACGTCATAGCTTTCTCCAGATTCCCTCGTGGCCGTCTGGAAGGAAGCACGTCCAGAAGCCATTCACTTTCACTTAAGCAGCCGCACATGCAACCGAGTGGCACATATGTGGAAAGGTTTTCTCTTTCAGGAAGTGGATTTGTGTAGGTGACTTACGCAGGAATTTACTTGCATCTAACGCTTGAGTCTCCCTTGTCGGTATCCTCTTGGTAAGAGTCTTCTGTTCTGGAGATGGGTTCGTAGCAAGAGGTGAGTTAATTGATTGCTTGATTCAATTAGGTTGTTTCACATGGCTTTTTTGCCACCTTTGGCTAATCGCTACGATGAGGATGAATTGTGACACAACAAAATGGACGAAAGAACGATCACAAACACACATGGACGACACAACAAAATCTCATAGAGGATTAACCTGCCTTCAGGCCCAAGCTTCAGAGTCTCGTTAGTCTGCAGAATGCAGTCTAAGGTGTAGTACGTGGAAGAGAGGTTGTCTTCGGATCGATCACCCCTTACATCACTTAATATCATATGAAATGGAATCTTGGAGCTTATTAGGATTGGAATTGTTCAACAGTCTTACAATACCTTATGAACTGTTTAACATATTCCCACAAAAAAGAAACATAATATACCATTCTTTGAGATAATCTTGTATAATTGCCAAGTTGATAAGAAAAAATAACTAAGTAAGCAGGACATATGGCATGGATGGCACTGCAAAATCAGATGAAACTCACAGGCCCCAAAATTCTTGCCCCCATTTATCTCCCTACACAGCTATAGTGCCAAACCATTTCACAGCTTGCAGTGTAATTCAATGCATATATGTACGGTCAGAAGCAAAGTTGTGTTGTGTATACGAAATGATATTAATACTTCACAAACGAATTAGGTTGACCTTTATGGTACAGTCATGGGCTGTGACAACCCCATTGGCTTTCAGTGGGATCATTACAATCCAGAAGTGTTCCTGACTGTGCAAGTAATGGATAAAATGTGTATGGCTGTGGGCGATTTTTCATGTTCATTAAATGTATAAATTCCTTGCATATTAAAGTAAATTAATATCCCATGATGAGTTACAACACACATTTGTTCGGGTCTGTACAAAAAAAGACATTATTATTTGTATGTAGTATCTTATGACACGTAGTTTAGAAGTCATTTTTAAACATTAGAAAAGGATATAATTTATGCAATATGTAGTGCGTGGGGTCACACGTGCAAAGAGGAAATGTGCATTTCTTTAAACTTATTTTACGCCTTGTTACTACGAATTTCGATTTTTACCACGATGAACCTTTCATTACTCAAGATTTATACAGTCACAGACACTTCTGCATTGTAACAATTACATTTAACTTTTCAATGAAATCGTTACAACCCACAAGTGTCCATGACTGTAGATAGAACCTTGACTCTTCCCACCACTTTATGTGACCTACTGCAGTAGGAAGACCAGCTTAGAATTGATAGTGATGGGGAAAATTCAGTCTCTGTAGGTCTCTCATACTGAGCTCCTGCGTAACCAAATGATTATCGCTTTCACATCTGGTGCGAGGGGTCCAGGGATAGGTCCCCAATGGAGGATCATATATTTCGGTGATGACCTAGTATCTTGAGAACAACTGTGGGATCTATTTGAAAGCAAAATTGGCGGAGTCGGGTCTCTAAAGGCAGGGAACAGGGGCGACGGGACTTGAGTCACCTAAAGAAAAGTATCTGTTGTGCTACAAAGTTACATCATACTATTTATGATTACGTGGGGTACTTGCATGTAAGACCTACACAATCTTCTGAATTCATCACGAGTTTTATATGCGCTATTAAATTATGAATAATTAATTGTATAGAAACGCATAATAATGGCAATAATGTGCATTCATATCTCTGAAAAGAGATTGATATAAATGCACTTTCTTTGTACAAATATCTACCAGAATTGGGTGGTACTCCCTTCCTTTCAAACAAAGTTTTGTTCGAAGAGTGATAGTACACCACACAGAAATATCACGTCCTACATCCATTGTTTTTACATCTAAATTTAATGGTAGACATATCTGAAGCATACGAATATTTTCTTCTTTCCGCTCTACAGAGAGAATAGCTATTTTGAACTTATTTATTTGTTGTATAATAGTAGAAACGTTACATTGCATGATCAAATGTATTACCCCAACTGGTTCATGATCTTCTTCTTCTTCAGTCTCAACAATTTGGAGTCAGAATCTGCTTCCACAATGGCCAGCGCAAAGCAAGAGTTCAACCAGAAAGATGCAGTGAAGGACTCGGATACAGGAAATGGGGCCAATGTGAAAGGGAAGCGAATCCATCAGTACGTCGCTTCGTTCTCAGGTAAAAGCGCTTCCATATTCATTTGCTTCCACGACGGGAATCTATACCATAAAAGTTCAAAAACTGGTGAATTTTGTGTGAAATTCTAAAGGTATATTGAATTTGACTCCCCCTCCCAAATATTCAAATTAGAACAAATTGGTGGCAGAACAGGGTGCATTTTCAGAATATACCAAGAACTGAAAAAATGACAGTTCATTGACAGAAGTGAATCTTGAAATTGAACGAAGCCTCTGTAAGTATATAGTCGCACCCACGCAGCCCAAGAACACAATTATAGGACTAATTTTTACAATAGATCCACTGAAAACTTTCAGTAATATTTTCTCTAAGTTTTTACAAACTCACACTAAAAAAATATGAATGATGTTATTTCTCACTTGCAATCGTGTTGAAAGTGTTGCACACACTCAACATCGGAGAGATTGAAGGATGAGGTTTTCGAAAATATTTGGTGTTTAGATCTTACGGATGATAATAACTTGGAATAGTATATTATACCGTTAGTTACTTTTTAGACAACCCGGGTTCGATACCAGGTGGAGGCACATAGTGGTTCGTATCCAATTTTAAACTTTAGGTCCAGTCCCGATTAGCCTTACTGTGCATAAAGTGGACTTAAAACACCAAATCATCAACAACAAATCAACAACTTTTTAGACAAAGAGCAAGTCATTTACTTGTAGAAGTGCTAGTTCACGGATGATGTGTGAAAGTACATTTACGTATAGATCTACGTAGTGTTGGATATTCTCCAAGGGCTTTGAATTTGAGGTATCTGAACTACTTTGACTGAATGGGTTCTGTTCCCTACCGTTGAATTCCAGATAAATGATGCAAAATCTGCTTCTGACTAGGTGTCTTCTTCTACTTCTTCTAGCAGGTCTGGCTAACCAAAGCCCGTTCTGCGACTACAAAAATTGATTATTCTATAATTTTCATTATACCCTTTGGCTTGTAATTTAATAATTTTTGAGGCAAACGGCTTTCTGGCATCCTCAGAAGATGTTGCCCCCACTTTAACTGATATTTTCGAATATCTTCAACCATTCATTCTTCAACCTTCCATATATTTCGGATTTCTTCACTCACAATTTTGTCTCCTAAGATTCCTCCACTTAAAGATCGGAAACATTTCATTTGTGAACAATATATTCTAGTTTTATAACGTTGAGGAAAAGTCCAGCATTCGCTACAATATAGAAGAGCAGATTTTGAAATTATATTATGGTATCCAGTTTGAATTTCTTTTCTCATAAATTTTTATTCATTCCATTTTCTTGAAATCGTGGTTTGATTTCATTATAAAACTTAAACGTCAGTAACAAATATTTGGTTATAAATTATAATCAAATATTCGTTACTGACGTATACGTTTTATAATCAGATCTAACCACGATTATATTATAACTTATAACAATATTTCATTAATTTTAAATGTTTGTGTTTTTCCAGTGACCCTGGGAGCGTTCGCCCTGGGCACCGTGTACTCATGGAGTTCTCCAGCGGTGGAGAGACTCCAGCAAGGGAAGGAGGCGCTGGTCATCACCAAAGAGGAGGGCTCGTGGGTCGGAGCCATCATCAACCTGGGAGCGGGCTTCATGATGGTCGTCATGGCGTACACCATGGACAGGCTCGGCCGGAAGCAGACGATGCTCATCGTGGTCGTCCCTTTCGTCCTGGGCTGGGCGCTGCTGGCCTTCTCGGAGTCGGTGGCCATGCTCCTGGTCGGGAGGTTCGTGACGGGGATGGCTGGGGGAGCGTTCAGCGTGGCGGCGCCCGTCTACATCGGGGAGGTCACCGAGAAGGAGGTGCGAGGGAGACTGGGCACCCTCTTCCAGATCATGGTGTGCAGCGGGATCCTGTTCGTGTATATTGTGGGTGCGTATGTGAGTGTGAGGTGGTTGTCGGTGATCTGTGGTGTTCTTCCGCTGATCTTTGGTACCGTGTTCCTCTTCATGCCGGAGTCGCCTTTGAGTTTACTGAAGCGCGACAAGAGGGAAAAGGCCGTAAGGAACTTAAAGTGGCTCAGAGGACCTACATATGACGTGGATTCTGAGATAAAGGTGCTGGAAGCAGCGATAAAAGAAGCAGAGAACGACTCCACTTTCAAAGACATTTGGTCATCCAGGGCTGCAAGGAGAGGCATCACAATAGCGTTCGGACTGATGATTTTCCAGCAGCTCACGGGAATCAACGCCATCATATTCTACACCGTCAACATCTTTGAGAACGCTGGGAGCAGCCTGGACAAGAACCTGTCCACCATTATCGTTGGTGCAACACAAGTGGTGGCGACATTTGTCTCGGCATTGGTGGTGGATCGTCTCGGCAGACGTCCGTTGCTCCTGGTGTCATACAGCGTGATGGCCGTGTGCCAAGGAGCCATCGGGGTGTACTTCCACATGCAGAGTGCAGGAGGTGACGTAAAGACCATTTCGTGGCTGCCTCTGGTTTCCCTCGTTCTCTTCATTGTCGCCCACTCATTGGGCAACGGGCCCATTCCCTGGTTGATGATTGGCGAGCTGTTCCCGCCAAGAATAAAAGGTACTGCGGGATCAGCTTCCTGTTTGATTCGTTGGATATTGATATTCCTGGTAACGAAATTCTTTGTTGATATCCAGGATGCTCTTGGATCCGACGTAACTTTCTGGATTTTTTCAGTTATGTGTATATTTGGGGCCGTGTTTGTGTTCATCACTGTCATAGAAACAAAGGGCAAATCTCTGGAAGAGATACAGAACGAACTCGAGGGTGAAATATCTGACACAAAAATCACGGATCAAATCATGAGAAAACAACCTACGCATAATGTCGAATGAATAATACAGGGTGGGCACAAAGTCGCTTTCCCCAATAAATGAAGAAATCAATTATTTGGGGAAAGCGACTTTGAGCCCACCCTGTATATTGCAATAATCACAGATTTGCTATGTCGCACGCTCATCTGAATGTTAATACAGTGTCATAGCTGAGTTGTGTAAAACGTTAAGTTATGAAGAAAATTGTGGCATTGTAAAAGTGTCATCGGTCAATGTACGCTTATTTGTACACAATTTTCTTAGAATAATATAAATGTTATATTAACTTATGAAGATCACTAAACTTTATATAACCAATAATGTAAAACATCTCAGTGATGAGGGGTCTACAAATAATACCTTGTTTGTTTCATACGTGCAATACATCAATGTTTCTTCCTGAGTACTACAGCAGCAAGACATTAGGAACTAGCACCACTGCTTCCAGACGGAGGTACCAATATGGTGGTGAGTTGCTACTAAGAACACCGGGATGAAACAGCGGAACAACATTTGCAATAGTATATTACGGTGTATTATCTTGTTTTCGGAACCCTGCAAGCTGAGAGAGTGCTTAGAAATCTTACGACCCTCGGTTTCAAATTCAGAAGAATAGCATTTCCGTTACAAGTTTCACTGCAATACATGTACAGATATCATACACACACACATGAACATGAACATTCCTAGATTATGCTGTAATTATCCAGGTGTGAAGTTGTATGATGCAACCTATTAAATCTGTGAAAGTTCAGGTCTTAGACGCGTCGCAACATTAAATAACAGGAAGTAAGTAGCAGCATCGCAGTGTTGCTTCTTATACGTATATCAAACCTAATTATTAGTCCACATAATAGTACAGTCGCGTGGAATATAACATAAAAACAGCGTAGTGGTGGCGTCGTCGCCTTGTAATCAAGGGTTCGTTACCCGGTGGAAGCACATAGTGGTTCAAATCCCACTTTAACCTGTAGGTCCTGTACCGATTAGCCTTTCTGTGCATATAGTGGACTTAAAACAACAAATCAATCAATCCACATACAAACATTTCATTACTGTTGTTATACTTTTCTTTGTTTTACATCTTACAAGTTTTTCACTTTACAAATACAATTGTACTGATATTGGTGTAGAACTGTGTTCAATTTTTGTTCCTAAGTAATGAATACACATAAGTACTGCTTCAGTAAATTGCTCGATTTTGAAGATACCAGGACAATCCGTTATAAGTAAACAATACACCCAAACTATAATGTTATTTATGAAACACACAAGTACGACATACAACACTTGAAATGTCTTAACAAAGAAAGTTCGTGCGTGGTAACTTTAATCCGCCTTTTTAACTCCCCAACTCCAAATCAAAACGCTAAAGTTTCGTCTATGCATAGTAAACGATTTTGCACTATTTGTGAAGCTCGGTCTCTTGGGCATGACTTATTTTCTTATGTGCTAATCGGCACGATATTTTCCACGTGTCGTAGAGGTTCTAGGTATCTAACATTGTTAGGTGGTAACACTGTTTTTTGACGTCAGTTGTCTCGTTCAGCGGACTTGATTGCCAGTCCAAGGATTCTTGTTGTATATGCTAGGCGTGGGGTGCTTTGACCGGGATATGGTGCTAACTTGAGAGTAAAATTATCTTCATTGCTGAAGTGCTTGTGTGCATGCAGGTACTTCATTTGACGCTTCAAATTGGTGAGCTGTGTCACATGTTCCACATGTTATGGGAATGTTTGCGAGAATATGGCATGAGTGTATTAAAATTACGCAAGTATCTGAATTTTTCATATTTACCTTTTTTCTGAAGCCGTTAGAATGGCACGCTGATATACATTGACGTTCATATGTAAAAGTGTAAATCACTTCATCTAACTAACTCTCTAGCCTTCTTAAACCCGAAGGTTCTTGGCTGCAGCAACACAGGACTTCCATCTGTCCCTATCCTGAGCAAGATCTATATACTCTTTTCCATCCAAACCGATTTCCTTTATGTCCATCTCAACGTTGTACCTCCATCTTCGTCTTGGCCTTCTTATAGGTCTCTTACCATCAGGTTTCCCAACAAGAATCCTGTGAACTCCTCTTTACTCTCCCATTCGTGCCACATGGCCTGCCCACCTAAGTCTTCTTGATTTAATTATTCTAATAATATCTGGACATGAATATAAATTATGTACTTCTAAATTATGTAACCTTCTCCACTCACCTGTCTCCTCATCCCTTTTAGGTCCAAAGATTTTCCTAAGGATCTTATTTTCAAATACTCTCAATTTATGTTCCTCTTTCAATGTAAGGGACCAAGTTTCACACCCATATAATACTACAGGCAAAATTACTGTTTTGTATATTTTAACTTTTAGTTTCTTAGATATTAAACGAGAAGACAAAAGTTTATGAAGAGAGAAGTAACATGCATTTCCTGAATTAAGCCTACTTTTTATTTCCTCTTTAATATAATTTTCATTTGTTAATATTACTCCTAAGTATTTAAATTTGGAAACTGGTTCAAACGAGTTGTTATCAATAATTATATTTTGATTATTACCTAACACTTGGTTTCGGCTTGTAAGCATATATTTAGTTTTATCTTTGTTAACTTCCAAACCGTATCAATCCCTAACCTATCTCCTTAGCAGTTTTGAAAAATATTTTAGCATTATTCTTAATTGTATTTATATCATCCCCTAATAAGTCTACATCATCTGCATATGTTAACAACTGAGTCATACCATTTAATTTTAGTCCTTCGTTAGTTTGTTTTATCTTCCTAACAGCGTATTCTAAGGCAAAATTAAAGAGCAATGGAGATAATGTATCTCCTAGTTTTAACTCATCATGAATTGTAAATTTGTCAGAGACATTAATACCCACACAAATTTTTCTTTCTGTTTCATTGGTGCATACTTTTATCACACTAACAAGCTTCTTCGGTATTCCAAACTCGACTAATATATTATATAATTTATCTCTTTTGACAGAATCATATGGTTTTTTGAAATCATTGAATAGCGGATGGACATTTTGGTTATATTCCCACTTTTATTCAAGTGTCTGTCTGATGTGAAAAATTTGATCTGTGGTTGATCTGTTACGTTTAAATCCACATTGATAATTACCTATAATTTCATTAGCATATGGGGTTAGTCTTGTTAAAAGAATATTAGATAATATTTTATAAGTTGTTGAGAGTAGAGAAATTCCACGGTAATTATTGCAGTTCATTTTATCACCTTTCTTAAACACAGGAACGATTATGGATTCTTTCCACTGTTGATGGATTTCTTCTTTATTCCATATTAAACAAATTAATTTATGAATTTGACATATTAACGAATTTCCACCATATTTAATTAACTCAGCTGGTATTAAATCAATGCCAGGTGCTTTGTTATTATTTAGCCTTTTAATAGCATCCTTAACTTCAGTCAAGTTAGGTTCTGGAACTAAAGGTTCTGCTGTGTGGACTTCATTTACTTCTGATTTATCTCCTACATGAACATTTAAAAGGTCATTAAAGTAGTTCTTCCATCTATTTAGAATATCTCTTGGGTCAGCTAGAAAATCACCGTCTTTATTTTTTTTCAAGTTTACTTTAGGTTGCCACCCCTTTCTAAATTCATTTACACCTTTATATAAATCTCTGATATTTTTGGTTTTGCTGTTTGTTTCAATTTCGTTAATTTTACTTTTCAAGTAATATCTTTTTTACTTCTAAACGTGGGTTTAACTTCTCGCTTTATTATATTATAATTGCTTAGATTTGTATCATCAGAGTTATTTAACCACCTAAGTCAACCCTGATTTCTTATTTCTATTAGATTATGACATTCATTATCAAACCATGGCTTACTTTTTCTTGGTTTATGGTATCCTATACTTTCTTTAGCTGCTGATTCTATTGCATTACGTATTTGCTCCCAATTCTTATTTACGTCTGTTTCATTTATATTTTCATCATCATTTAAATCCTGCAAAACATCAAATCTATTTGACAGTTTAATTTGGTAATCTTTCTTAATTCTTTCATCAGCAAATTTTCCTGAATGAAATTTTATAACTTTTAGATTTTGTTGCTTATGATTTATCACTGTGAAATTACTTACCGAATGCAGTTTCTTTATAGTTGTGGAAGTTCGGGGAAGTGTTTTCTCGCATCGTTCATTCAATTCTGCCGGTAAATCATGTATTTTTCGATATAAATGTGTGACCGATGCACGAAAGCTGTTGGATCCATTTCCTTCCAGCCGGATGTTGCCTGTGTGTGATGACGTAAACTCAGTCAATCCCGGTCAGTGTTTCCAAACACGTGTTTTTGTAACTGATATTGTGTCAATGGTTCGTGGGGCTATGTGTCAATGGTTCGTGGGGCTATGCGAGAATGGTCTGTGGGGCTACGCATTTTTTTTCTAAACCAATTTTTAACTATTGTAACCTAAACGTGACCAAACCTAACCTAACCTTACCGGAAATGGTTCGTGGGGCTATGTATGAATGGTTCGTGGGGCTATGCGTCAATGGTTTGTGGGGCTACGTAGGTATTTTTGGGTGGAGTGGGGTGAAAACACTGCATGCCTATTACGATATTGAAACTGTGACCGCCATTTCGCGTGTTACGAAAGATAAGAAACAACGAAGAAAACTTACTCGATATGTCGCAAAGAGAGCTTATTTCCGTGAAATAAGGATAATGCCACCTTCAACAATGTTTCTCAATGCATAATACGTAAGTACGAATATTGAAATTAAATGAACTAGCAAATTTCAGCCGTTTTCCGGATATGGGAAATTTACCTCATCATCCATCCTTATCTTCACGATCAGTGGCAGAAAGGCGAAGTAAAATAAACAAAATCAATCAATCAAAACACGGAACTTCTTAATATGAAACAAAATCCACTATTACAAAATCGAATATCTAGATCACAAATAAAGTCAAGTCGTTTTGTCTCTGCCTTCAACGTAAACGCAGAGAACAGTAAAGAACCGAACGCAACGCACACAACGATACATAAAAGTGAAATGCCAAATCAGCTTTCTCATTAAGGTAGCTAGACCAATTTTTGGCAACCCGCGTGGACTTGTGGACTTTAGGGGCAGCTCTGAGCACCACGACCTTCTCGTTTCCTCGTCCCTCCTTCCTGGCCCCTCTTAAAACGCTACAATAATCTTGCTCGATTTGAGTACATACGACTATTGAGTTTAAGGGACAGAAACTTCAGTTTAAATTTGGATCCGCAACATTATGTACCTCATGGAACCAGAGACCTCTTAATTACAAATCGAAATGGTACTCGTATATACGAGACAGTTCCACAAATATGACGAGTTATCTTGAACTCCGCAGTACCTGAGCTAGATACATTACATAGGAATTTAGTTTTACGTAATAATACAATACGTTTATCTGTGGGGATACCCCCTGGTCAAGATTCACGAATATCAACCACAAATCATAACGCGATTGAAAATGCCCAGTGGCTTGCTGCCATCTTCAAGCGGAAATAATAATAATAATAAAAAACAATAGTCCCGGATTATTATTATTACTATTATATTAAGATCAGTCTTTAATTTAACCCTTTCACTGAGTGAAATTTCTTGATTTATTCCCAGATTTTATATTGTAAAACACTTACTATGTATTAATGTTGCACGTCCACTTTATGCTCAGAAGGATTATTCGGAAATGGACCTATAATGTGGGATCCGAACTACTGCATTGTGCCCCTACCGGGAACCGAATCAAAGATCTCCTGATTACAAGGCGACAAGTGTTACACTAATCTCGTGGAAGAACATAAAAGAGTTTGAAAAACGACATAAATGCAGGGTATAGTAGCCTAAACATTAACAATAGCATCATGCTGATTACATGTAAAATGGTTTGATTTATTGAACTGGTGTTTTAAGTCCACTTTATGCGCAGTAAGCCTAATCGGCACTGGACCTACAGTTTAAAGTGGGATCCGAACCACTTTATGCCTCCACCGGGTATCGAACCCGGGACCCCTTGATTACAAGGCGACGACGATTACACTGCGCCATCGGGGAGGCCCACATATAAAATGGATACAGGATTGTTAGTTTCCTAAAAAATGTTGCACAAGAAAAGTGTCTTGGTTCAATCGCCTTGTAATCAAGATGTCCCACGCACGTAGTGATTCTGATCCTGCTTTAAACTGTAGATCCAGTCCCGATTAGCCTATCTGAGCATAAAGTGGACTTACATTGACATCATGTTGTTGCTAATTTCTCGTTCCTTTAACCCCTTTCCTCCCCCCTATAGAAAGAAAGAAAGAAAGAAAACTAATGTGTGAATTGAAAGAGGAGGGACGAGATAGTGCCAATCCACATTTTCGTACATGTTCCTTTATCCTCGAAATTTCTTCTGCCGCTCGTGCTTTGTAGTCTAACCTATCGTGATAATGCCTGCACATTACTTCCATGTTTTTTTTTAAAGGTATTGCAAAAGCTTGGAGAAAATAAATGTGGCTTGGTACGTACTATCTCCTCCGATCCTTTCAATTATAATTGCGCAATAACGGTGTCGTTACTCCTACCTGGTTAACCCACTTATCTTCAAGAGATTTACTTCTGTTTTATGATCTGGTTCTGGTTCAAAAAATTGTCTTGCAAAAGCTGCTCTCTCTAGTTCAACTCTCCTGTTTACTACTTCCAGAAGAGTAGTTCAAGAGTTTTCTGGAGTTCAATAACAGAAATTGGGACCAGCCCAATTTCTTCAACTTTCCTTTACTTTCAATTTCAATTATGTTACTGTCATCGTTATTGTAATTCAGAGTTGTAGCGAGTATTTAGTCTCCAAGGTGAACCGTTACTTTGAGCTTGAAGTTTAAAATTTTAAATACTACCACAAATGGTTGATGAAGGGTAACATCTGATGGATATGTCATCATCAGTGATTTCCGTGATGTCAGTTGGAAGGTTGGTGGACCTCTCTCTTCTCTCTCTCTCTCTCTCTCTCTCTCTCTCTCTCTCTCTCTCTCTCTCTCTCTCTCTCTCTCTCTCTCTCTCTCTCTACCCAAGGACGTATTTAGGAGTCCATTGTGTCCCCACCCCGAAATACTTATTAAGTATTTGTTAAAGAATCGAAGGTTATTTATTACCGCCGAACTTATTGGAAGGCAAGGATTATAATGGGATTGTACGGTTTTGAAGCGCAGTATCAAATAAAATTTATGCATGCTTATACTTACAATAATATGAACAACAGATTAATCAGGATCTAACATCCTATTTTGTTATTCAATAAATATTTAATTCTTTATCTATTTGACATTAATTTCCTAGCCACGGCAGTTACCTTTTCCAAATTTTGGCGATATTTAATACACGTAATCTAGATAATGAGTATGGGCTGTTATATCTCTATTCTTGTACCGTCTTTTACCTATTCATATAATAATAACAATACAATATTAATTTATTTACATATTTAATTAATGTCATTAATTTAATTTAATATGAATATTTTATTTAATCATTTATATTATTATTATTTCTGAGACACTTGGTTCGGACCCCCTCCCCCCTCCGGAAATACATTTCTAAATTCGTGTCTGTCTCTACCATTCCTTGCTTCTATACATTGGCCTGGCAACATATAGCGGGACCCTGTGCGAGATTAGAATGCGAGGCCTCAAACCGTTCAATGTGAATCGATACAAAATCTTCAGACGTACAGTGGGAACCACTAGTATTGCTCAGCAAATTGTCCATGACTATTTTCATTAACTTTTCTCTTACATCCTTTGTGATTGTAAGCGGTGGATTTTTATGTATGCTGGTGCAGAAGTTCTCAACAGCTTGTTTGAGTTTTCTTTTAATTCTTGAAGCTCTTATTGGGTCAAATAAAGTGCACGAACATGGTGGTGGACAATTTGCACGGTAATACTCATGGATCCCACTGTACGTCACCAAAACTGATATCAAATTTAAATAACATTTATTTAAATTAATTACAATGATTATATTATGATTACATGATATACAATTATATAAATATATAATTGTATGATTAAAATTATACTTCATAATTTTACTCACTCGAAAAATATATTATCTTTTGTTTCTCCTGGAGCTATGGGGATGTCGTTCTGATTGGAAAATAGAGAACCTGGCAACCTTGGCAAATGGACGAGTGATGTAGCTGTAATGTGATCCGTAATTTTGTGTAATTTATAGAGTGCTCTAGTGAGTTATAGCGACTATTCTAATACACGGAGAACTGTAAGTACTATAGCACTATGTAGAATTAGAATTACTCTCCAAAATGCAGCTTTGATACAGAAATTTTATCAATTTAGCTTGTTCCAGTGATCTGTTGGAAATTTAAACAAAAAGGACAACCACTACAAGGAGCTATTAGTAGCAAGTTGCTATCTGTTCGATACATGGCTATGAGCTCTTGCTTGAAATGTGTTAAAATCGTATTACGGAAAGAAGTGAAAGTGCAGTATTGTGAGTGTATTACGTTATGCCAATTTAAATGTGCACAGTTAAAAGAAACAGACACAGAACGTATGAAATCCACAGGTCAAACATGGCGTTGTATATCTTTTTCCAAAGTGAGACGAAGTAGTCGACAACTATAATCCACCAAGTCTTATTGAACTTTACAAAATAATCCATGATATAAATGAAGAAGTTACGAACTTAGAAAAGTACTCTAAACTGAACGTAAACTTCGCAAATTTTTGGTCTTAGCTAATTTGACGGAGCGAATTTACAATACCGGACCCCTCCCAGAGTTTTGTAATATTTCGCATACTCACTAATTGAGGCCTCCTAATCACGAATTTGAAGTTAAAATTTGGGGGTTACGTGTAGAAATTGCAAAATAAGGGGGTCCGTAATCCCAACCGACAATGCGCGATTGCTCATTTTTTATCGCAAGATTTTGCGTTTCGAATACTTAAGGAACGAAATATATGTTCCTGACATTACTACGAACCCAAATTTTTACTATGCTTGCCTAACCTAACCTTACCGTGAATGGTTCGTGGGGCTTTCCGTCAATGGTTTGTGGGGCTACCCGTGCATGATTTTACGACCCAAAATGTTAATTATGTTTGCTTAACCTAACCTAACCTTACAAAGAATGGTCAGTGGGGCTATCCGTGAATGGTTTTGCGCTAATTGTGATAACGAACCGATAAAAAATCTTATTTTCGTAGCACTTTAACGGCAAACGTTCTTCATCAAAGACGCCATTTTCGTATCCTGCAAATTAACGATCGATACATTGTTGCCAAACTTACCTGTAATCAAATCAGTCCACATTCTCTTCCGGCATTCTTACACGATCCATGCTCTCCAAGTATGAAATTAACAGTGTGGCAACGGTGTAGACAGCGTAACTAATTGCTAACGTCAATTGTTCATATCAACAAATATTGTTCCCATACTTTAATACGGAGAATCATTGCGAGAATAGAAAAGCTTATTTTACAACTTCTACACGTTAATGAACAATTTCTACACCTCACCCCAACATGCTAACCTCAGATAAATCATCGCGACTAATTATTTCGTGAGTATAAGCAGTAGCATAGAAATTACAGAAGGGTCCGGTATTGTAAATTCTTGTTAATTTGACTTTGTTGCTCATTAATTGTATCAGTTCATTTTGAACTTCAGAGCTTTGATAATAATTGTGAATCTCATTTTGTCATATTTCAGCTTGTGTCTGAAATGTTATTGTAGTACTTAGTCATATTTCGAAAACAATTTCACTAAATATATGAAATTTCCGGGATTTTCTGTTCTTCTTCCTGTGGATAGTGTTTATCTAAGTTCTCGAACCGCCAAGCTATGAGAAGCCAAAAATTGTGTTACGTTTATCAACCTTTCTAAGAGATGGCGCCAATGTCTCTTTTTACTGTTTTCTTAAGCTATCTTAGAATCAGACAGATACCACCGGGTTTATTTAATGTGCTATATATTTGACTTATTGATTCAAATTGTAACATTTTACTAGAATTTAGAGCCGGATAAAAACAGAATGTTTTAGTTTTACTGCCCATGGAAATTAGCCTATTCCATCTATTTTTCTCACTTCTATTAACAATTTTTTAATACCCGTCATGCGACGCAAGGCCCTTTAGGTGCGGGCAGTAGACCACTTCCCTCACCCCTTGCTAGGCTTTTTTTTCTATATCACCCTGTATGTCTGTCTTTCTCTCTCTTTGTTTATCCACCTTTCTCTCTCTATTTATCTCTCTTCTTGTTTACTTTCTTTCTCTTTGTGTCTACCCTTTTCTCTTTATTATGTACCACTTCTGTCTTTATGTCTATGTATTTCTTTCTTGCTGTATCTGTCTTTCTGCCTATGAAACATAACACAATTAATACAAAAATAAACAATACGCAATAGGAAATAGTACACCTGCCAAATTTCCATCTGAGTAGCCTTACTGCATAGTATCTGAAATCTGTCTATTACTTGAATATCAAAGCGAATGGATACATACAAATATGTAACAAATTCAATACACCAATCTGCAAAAAAACATAAAATGTAAACTTAGCAGATGACAAAAAATAACAACTTGTTTTAACAGTGAAAACCAAATCCACAAGGCATCTACAAAGTCATCACGTAAAATATATTACACTCCAATACTTTTCTAAATCATATAATTGTTGATTGATACTGGTCCACCACATTTTCAAAATGTCTTAGTATCAATATGTCAGTGGACCCAGGCTCTAATCCTAGGTAAGGCCTGTATCCACTATTACAACAGTTCAACATTCATTCTCATCATCTTGAATATCCTAAGCACTAGGAAAACGACTTAAAATTTAACTAAATCAAAAAATTAAGAGATTACTGACTCAATACTAGAGGAAATACATAAATACAACCTTGGTGACAATGAAGTTCGACCAGAAAGGAATACGTGATTAAATACACAGAGGCATAGGCGGTGGAATGGGTGACCCGCAGAAGTGACGCATGTGTGTAAGAGGAGGCGTGTGAGCAGGCAAGAATCGTAATCCCAGCATGTTGCACCCAAGGTCACGTAAAGAACGAAAACGGGGAACTATACGCGTGACATTGAACTTCGACCAGGCACCAGACCCATACGGCAAATTCCAGATAGTGGCGCATTCGGCGGAAGCATGACGTCACGGACACGATAAGGGAGTCCGCCGTATATAAGCGCGTGCTGTGCACCGAGGAACCGCAGTGCATCATCACCATGGCCAGGGGCAAACCTATTGACAACACCGTGAGGAGAAGAGTGGTGGAGTTGCAACGGGATGGACGTAGTGAACGGGAAATAGGGCGCCAACTGAACTTACCCAAGTCAACCGTCCACTGCATCATCAAACACCACCAAAATACGGGTACTACAGAGCCAGGTAAGGCCCCCGGTCGAAAACGCCTGCTGAGCGTGCGTGACCTACGGATATTTAGGCGCTGTATCCAGACCAACAATCATGTTTCTGTGGCCGAATTACGACTGTGGACTCGAGAACGCTTTCACATTGAAGTGTCAACCAGAACCATTCGCCGTTACCTACAGCGATGCGGTTACCGAGTGTACAAGGCGAAACGTAAACCCTACCTTTCCATGTTGAACAAAGGCAATCGACTACGGTGGGCACGAATGTACCGGGGATGAACATTTCGGCAGTGGAACAGGGTTTTGTGGACGGACGAATCCATTTTCAATGTTGTGTACGGGAAAATACGGAAAACAGTCATTTGTCGGAAGGAGGAACAGAATGAAGCAAAATGTTATGCACGTCGGGTACAGAAACCTGCGTCAGTGATGGTATGGGGATGCATGACGGCATCTGGGGTTGGCCCACTACACGTCTGTGAGGGCATTGTGAATGCACACGCCTATACATGCATACTGGAGCGGCATCTTCCCACAGTGCGAAGGCACCTGTTCCACAGGCGGCGTCTCATCTTTCAACACGACAATGCCAGGCCTCATACAGCGCGGCTGACAAGAGAATGGTTGACTCGCCATCACGTGCGAACTCTGCCATGGCCACCATCCAGTCCCGACCTCTCGCCCATTGAGAATGTGTGGCGTGTTCTTAAGCGACGTGTGCAACAGAGGGGACCCACGACAGTGGCTGCTCTTATCGCCTGCCTGCAGGGGGAATGGCACCGCATCGATGTGGAATACCTTGAACGACTCGTCCGCAGCATGCCCCGACGCATTGCCACAGTTATTCGCCGACGGGGCGGCGTTACACCATGGTAAACAGGATCCCCTCTAACAGTGGTCGAACTTCAATGGCACGTGTAGATGGACGAAAATGTTTTATTTTGTGTGGACACCATACATTGCTGCGTTGCAGCGGAAATTTATGTTTTCCTTTGTTCCATGTAGCCTGCTGAATAAAATATGTTCAGCATATGCATGTATTCTCCTTCTTTCACAACGCACTCCTATATTTGTGACTGGTCGAACTTCATTGTCACTAAGGTTGTACATTCAATGATTGATTTGGTGTTTTAAGTCCACTATATGCACAGTAAGGCTAATCGGGACTGGACCTACAGTTTAAAGTGGGATCCGAACCACTGTGCCATGTGCCTCCATCGGATATCGATTCCGGAGTTCCTTGATTACAATGCGACGACATTACCACTACGCCATCGGGGAGTCTCTCATATTTTCCTTCAGTTTTCATTGTGATAACATTTTGCATTGTTACCTAATTTAACAATTGATAAACGTGTAGGTCATTATTATTGTGAATAATACTCTTCTGAAGAACTTTCAACAATGGGATTCAACAAAGCAATGTTGAATGTTGCTAAGATCAGCACTTTGTACCTTTGTCTTCAGAAATATTAAGCTTAGACATAGACACTTAGTGAGTAAGTGCGTAGATTAGTAGAAAAAGAAGATATCGCCATTTTAGTAGATCAACCTTTAGTGTTGAACCTTGTTTGGCCTTGACCAACTGTTCAATAGGTTCTGTGATGGTAATTTATCTTGACGCACCTTCTCCTTCAAGTTCCCTCTGTATTTGTTCGAGAGACTTACCCTTAGTTTCCACCACAGTGAAAAACACAAACAAAGCCCCCAGGACACACATCACTGCAAAGATCCAAAACGTCACGTCGGAACCAAAAGCATTTTGAACGTCGGCGAAGAATTTGGTCACAGCAAAAGTGACTATCCAATGGAGAAAGCACGAAGATGACCCGGCAGGACCTTTTATTCTTGACGGGAACAGCTCGCCAATCATTAACCAGGGAATTGGTCCGTTGCCCAATGAGTGGGCGACAATGAAGAGAACAAGAGAAACCAGGGGCAACCACGAAATGGTATTTACGTCACCTCCAGTGCTCTGCATGTGGAAGTACACTCCGATGGCTCCTTGGCACACGGCCATCACGATATATGACAGTAAGAGAAGTGGACGTCTTCCGAGACGGTCCACCACCAACGCCGAGGCAGTTGTCGCCACCACTTGTGTTGCACCAACGATAATGGTGCACAGGTTCTTGTCCAAGCTGCTCCCAGCGTCCTCGAAGATGTTGACGGTGTAGAATATGATGGCGTTGATTCCCGTGAGCTGTTGGAAGATCATCAACCCAAATGATATTATGATGCCTCTCCTTGCAGCCCTGGATGACCAAATATCCTTGAAGGAACTCTTGTTGTTCTCTGCCTCAAGTATAGTCGCCTCCAGTTCCTTAAGTTCTGGATCCAGATTATACCGAGACCCCCTGAGCCATCTTAAGTTTTTTACGGCCTTCTCCCGCTTGTCCTTCTTCAGTAAGCTTAAAGGCGACTCCGGCATGAAGAAAAACACAGCGCCAAAGATCAGAGGGAGAACACCACAGATCACCGACAACCACCTCACACTCACATACGCACCCACAATATACACGAACAGGATCCCGCTGCACACCATGATCTGGAAGAGGGTGCCCAGCCTCCCTCGTACCTCCTTCTCGGTGACCTCCCCGATGTAGACGGGCGCCGCCACGCTGAACGCTCCCCCTGCCATCCCCGTCACGAACCTCCCGACCAGGAGCATGGCCACCGACTCCGAGAAGGCCAGCAGCGCCCAGCCCAGGACGAAAGGGACGACCACGATGAGCATCGCCTGCTTCCGGCCGAGCCTGTCCATGGTGTACGCCATGACGACCATCATGAAGCCCGCTCCCAGGTTGATGATGGCTCCGACCCACGAGCCCTCCTCTTTGGTGATGACCAGCGCCTCCTTCCCTTCCTGGAGCCTCTCCACCGCTGGAGAACTCCATGAGTACACGGTGCCCAGGGCGAACGCTCCCAGGGTCACTGGAAAGGAATAAAACATTGATTTAGCACCAATGAGAGATTTCTTCTGGGAGAACACTGAAACTACTAGATCAAGAAATATCTCAATTATATAGTATAAACATGGTTGTGATTTGGAATGGAATCATATGCTTCTTAAATTGTAAAACTTGTACAGTACGTACAAATATGCAAACAATACATGCGATGTCTTACACATAATTAATGGATCAAGAAGAGAAAAACTACGGGAAACTAGCGAACTATTTAAATTGAACAGTCACTTGTTTTCTTCTTTCTCTTCTCGTTCGCTCGTGCCTGGGTGCTCCGTGAGGCCAGTTTGGTTTAACTCGAATATGTTGAGTAACAGGGCATTGTGTTGTATTTTGCGTGCAAGTGTATGGAACATTTGCTTTATTTATTTGTTTGCACTTACACAATAGTTACAGGGGCGAGGAATCTCAATTTGACTCGCAGTCATCTTCAACTTGTTTCCGTTGTTGCTACCTCACGTTCATCTTCGCAGAAATTAGCAACCAAAGAACCAACGAAAGTTGCCTTTCACCCATTCTTTTTTTTTTTGGGCAAATTTCTGTTTACCGGGTCTCAAATGTTTGTCAACAAACTTCACCGTTACTTCTGATTTCTCTGATGAAATTTTTCGATTTTTGCATTCCATCCGCTGCACGCTTTTTAGCTTGTGTTATATGGTAGTTATAACCTGCCTACCTTGCTTCGTTGTAAAGAATATCAATAACGTAAAATGTATTACTTTTCGAACACTGATAACGGCGACGGTAACGAGTTTTTGAGAACGCTGTACAAATTGGCTGCGTTGGGACAGGGACACAATGCAGGATTTACGGTTGCCACTATCAGTCATAGGGTCATAGTCTCTGTCGAAAAACGGCATTGTTTTTGGCAGCATCTAAGGGTTGATATTGTAACCTACCGAAGCAAGAGTCACCATCTAGAATTTAAATACTTTTGGACAATACTTACCAGACCCTCTTTTAATGCAAAACATGAAATAAGAGATCCTACGTATGCATGTAATGTGATACAGATCTGATTTAAAGAGGTGGGAAGTGGTTGAGGCCAATTTTGCTCAGCTTCCGTCTCCACTGGCACAATGATTCTTCCATTGCACACTATCGCTTTTAGTATGTTTTCTGACAGAAAAAAATAAGGATAGTTGCAACCATGTGTCTTATGTCGCATGAAAAGCGTTGTTGTACGGTAACATCCTGTAGCCTATATAATAAATACTATCAGTGGCGCCAACTTATATGGGCCTGGGGGGGGGGGGGGGTCGAGCTCATAGAATAATTTGCCCTTTATTATATTTTATTTTAAAAAAATTATTAAGAAAATAAAATGTTTCATCATTACAGTCGTACAGGTAAAGAATTCTCACAACGTAATTACTGACTATCAAAATATTTTATAGTAATAATTTGTTTTATCTCCAATGTGATACTTGCCACTGCCTTATATTATTTACACTATCCGTGGTCGCATAGTTGTTTTATTAGGAAAGTAATGGTAGAAAGTACAGAGCCTTGAATAACGTAGTGTAGAAAACGACGCAAGAAACTGGTTCCCGAGACGGATGAGAACATAGATGGCAGTGCGATCAGTATCGGTGCTAATTTTCTTATGAAAGCAATGCGGCTTTATTAGTTTTTGGAATATATTATGTAGATTTGTTTGTCTTGAAAGGCGTTACGTGAATTGATGGAAACTGTTATATTTGTGGAGTGATTTGCAGTCACGAAATGGCATTAATTTGGAAAGAAAAGTAAAATAAAATGAATAAATACAAATAACACAAGAAGAAACATGGCAATGTGATTCCGGACGTCAGGTCTTGGACTGTGTATTAGAGTTTATTTTTCTATGTTATTAGAATATAAATAGTATCATGAGAGATATTTCATACCGAGGCGACAAACCACAAGTGTCGCTTGAAAGCGAGCAGTCGGTAATCAATGCAGCCTTTCGAACCGTAGGGACACAAGCTCTGACTGCACCGTTTCCTAAAGGAGATTTTACACCAAAGCGACACGCGACAAACGATACGAGGATTTCACACCAAAGCGACACGGGTCCTTCGGTCCAAGGCAACTTTCATACCGAAGCGAGACGCGACACATTTCGCTTGGAAACGCGCCAATCAAGAGCAACATTTCACATTGTAAAGGCATGACGGGAAGCACAGGCCAGCGTTCGGTTGGTGAAATCCTCAAGCGATAAGTGTCGCGTGCCGCTTTGGTGCGCAATATCCCTAAAGCAAGACACTCATTGCATCGCGCATGCGCGAACAACAAACCACGGCAACACGTTGTAAGCTATTGAGGAAATGGCCCAGTTTGAGCGACACACTAGCGACAAAGCGACACGTGTGGCTTATTGTGTCGCCTAGATCTGTTGTTCGCAAAATCAGAAGCAAACGCTTGCTAATAGGCTGAAGTGCGGCTTCAAGGCTGTCGCTTGTAACTTAGTTGGGAACTCCCCCTATAGCGCGTCGCTTCGGTCTGAGAACCCTTCCTTTAAGAGGCTTTCCGACCGAAGTAACAAGTAGCATGCGAATACGACATATGAACGTGTCGTTTGCTGTTTCGACCCTCATGCGCAATGAATGCAATTTTACAGTCTGTCACTAGTCACATCAGTGTAAACATCCCGTGTCGCTTGTCCCATTGGTCTGAAAGTTTCCTTACACTCATGTCGATGGCACTAAGGATGTTTTGTGGGTTTCCCCTTGTTGTTTCATGCAATCATCATTAGTGATGATTAGTTTAAAGCAGAAGAAAAGTGACAGTAAATATAAAATAATATAAATGCTTTAGTGTGTATATCTTTAAAGGAAATGATGATAATAATTATGAACCTAATTCATACACAAAAATTTAGTTACCAAGAACATTCAACGCGTCTTTTTTCTCCCGTATTATTAATGAAAGTATAACGATAACAGGACGTGGTCGACTGTATAGAACGTTCGTTAATATCTTCGCGACCACTGTACTAAATATCATATCAATTATCACATTCATAGAAATGCTTCATGTAAAAGAATCAGACGTTGCGGCGAAAACTCCATTTACTTCCATTATAAGCAGACAAATACCATGCACCGAGACCAACACCAGCGCCTCTAGCGGTATCATATTCGAGTGGAACCAGCCAGAGAGCCCAGAACATACTACGTTATTCAAGGCGCTGTAGTAGAAAGTAATAGAAGGGCTTATAATTAGGATGAGAATCAACACACACTAAAAACACTCAGGCAGGCAAGAAGCCCCGAAAATACAAAATGGGTACTAAAAATGATAACCATCGACAGAAAATTTCGTTATTTTTCTGGATTAGACACTGAAAAAGCAGTTATCTGCGAAATAGGCACTTATGACAAAAAATAGGCAAAAACAGACACTATATAACTGATGTATTCCTATCAGAAATGGTCTGGAATGGTTTTTAAACGTAATAATTTTCATTTTCTGGCCAAGAAACAAAAAAGGGATCTACTTCTGACATATTATTGCATAAAATTATGAAACAAGTTTCAGAGTTCAGCCCACCAAATGTTTTTTCAAAAGTTGGTATCCCTGAATACTATGTACTTAAAAGTGAATTAATCACTTACCTGCGATACAGGCTGCATATTGAGGAAGCCGCTTTCCTTTCTGTCTGAGTTCTCTGTCAAATTCCCAGTAGGTCCCACCACCTTTCTGATTAAGCATAACTGTATCGGTGGACATTTTGACCTTCCCTTGCGCTATGTCGACGCTAAAGAAAGAAGAAAAAGCATAATCACTTTCACTCTTTGGCTGTCTAGTAAAAAAAAAGTTGACGGACTTCCTATTCGGTTGCGGAGTCCACAAAGGGAAACGAACTCAGAGTAGAAGATAAGGCGAAATGTAGGTTATGAGTAATCTCTCTCCTGAGTATATACACAGGGAAATAAACAAGGATCAACAAAGAGTGAATGATATTTCTCACTTCCACGTTGATTTAAGGTTACTAAATAAAAATGCTGATAATGATGGATTGTTCTTTCTGTTTGCGTAATTCATCGATACAAGGAAATAATTAATGCTAAGGTATTTGTAGATTGATGGATTTGATATATTTTACTACGTTTTTCTGCCACCTTTGACTAATCTCGAAGGGCCTCCCCGATGGCGCAGTGGTAGCGTCGCCGCCTTTTAATCAAGGGATCCCGGGTTCGATACCCGGTGGAGGCACATAGTGGTTCGGATCCCACGGGCACTAGTTAAAACCTATTTTAAATTTATATTTTCCAACCTTCTGCAGTAAACAGTAATTTGCACCCTGTCCCCGTGGCGGAGTGGTTAGCGAAACCTAGCCTAGGTATTTTAGTTTGACGTATCATAGCGCAGGCATGGTTATTTCAATCTGTCTTCATGAGTTTGGTTTTTAAGTTCACTTTATGCACAGAAATGCTAATCGGGACTGAACCTACAGTTTAAAGTTGGATCCGAACCACCGGGTGTCGAACTCGGGACCTGTTTGCCTTCATTTCCTCTTCTCACATCTCTGTATAATTGAGGAGTTGGACATTCCAAATGCAGGGGTTTTGTAATTTCACTAAGCGGTTACGAACTAACCTGCATGAACATTTGTACGTACGTTGTTGATGTTTGCGGTATGCTGCTCCAGAGTTGTTTTATATTATAAGGTAAGGGACCCAAATTTCTTCCCTTAATTACATTTCTGTACCTGGAAACCATATTAAATGACATAAGAGCTCCAACACTTGACTTTCCCTTCGTTAACTCTCCCTTTGCCTGGATCCAAGCCAAACCGCTTGTATAATAAATTGTTAGTACGAAAAGAATTAATTTCAAAAGTAGCTAGTTTCAGTAAAACCAAAAAAGATGTTCCTAATTTCGTCCCCCGAAAAATTCCAAAATAATGTAATTACGATTTCTCAAATTTGCTTTTTAACTGTCCGCTTTAATATCCATATTACTTACAAAGGGTCATTATAAAATGAACATAATTAGTGGAATCTAGTGACTTCATAAAAAAAAGTATACATACAGAAAATTAAAAAGATAAATTTAGCAAAATTCAGAATAAATATTAGGTTTACTTGAAAACATAAATAACATTATCATTATTTCTTTAAGATGAGGATTTAGCCTTCTAAGCAAGTATCATAAATAAGTTTCATTTGGTTTTTGACGCCGGAGCATGTTTCATAAAACCATGTGAAACATTTTGTGCATCGGATCAATTTTTCTCTGTCTATCTGTGGAATATTTTTCGCACAGAATTAAGCATTCACTGCCATCACCTCACTGTTGTTGTCTTCAACTGAGTAGTCATATTGAATGCATTCACTGTTCTCCACTGAAACCTTGACATAATCTTTCAAAATTACCCTAGAAACATCGTACAATTTGCTGGCTGTTTTGTATTGGTGCAGTGTCCAATAAGGACACTGCACCAATCGCCGTATTCATGGCATCTTCGTCCCATGCTTGTTTCTTAAACAAAAATGAAACGTATAAGGGGGAACGAAAATAGGAACAACCCTCAAATTAATTGTTTGAGGGAGGGGCCAGATCCGTGTTTATATACACAGTGACGCCTATTTGAGTGGACCTGGGGGCAGTTGCCCCCGACTTTTTTCCTACTTTTGCCCCCGAACTATGACCTCTTAATGCTTGTCTACCAAGAGAAAATAACTGTACTTGCCCCCCTCCCCTTCCCCAATTTTTGCACCCAATCACCGATACTGGACAGAAGTATTTGGATAGTTCTGAGTTTTGCAAATCAAAAATTTCCTTTATTTTCTTATACCAGAACATTTAACAGCCACGATAATACTATGTTTAGAAAATAATATATATATATAAATTAAATTATGCGCATTAGCAATTATTATTACAATAAATAATTCTAAATGTGAGTTAACCCATTTGTCGAATGTCAAATAAATCCTTTTGACAATAAAAAGACAAGACACTATTTTGCAAAGCGATCGGCATGCAGAAACCATACTGGTTTGCTTTAAAATGTCAAAAACACTAGAAGAATAGTTCACTATATGTATAGTATTAATTAAAGTGCGTGTAAGATTATAATATGTAACCTTCGATCTCGTCCTGAAGTTCCAAGGTTCGAGTCATGGCCTGGGCAGTGTCTATTCATGGATTTAATCTAATCATCACTCATCCTCGTCGAAGCGATTAGAAACGTGGCAGAAAAGCGACGTAAATTAACAAAAATACAAGATGTAACTATATTATTGTTATTTCATTTACTCGATGCTTCTTGCGCCGACATACGTGGCAGAGTGGTTGACACAACGCGCTACGAAGACAGTGGTCCCAGATTCTCACCAGGGCCTGGGAATGGGTGTTTGTCAGTGTCCCTTCATCAATTGTAGTATATCATCACTCATCCTCATTAGTGTTGCCCACGGGACGAGACGGGACAGGCTTTTAAAAATTCGAGACGAGACGAGATTGATCATGTGTCTCGAGACAAACGAATATTTTTGAGACGAGAGCATTTCCACGAGACTTCCACGAGACGAGACAGGCCAAAGTCTCGTCTCGTGGGCAACACTAATCCTCATCATCATGATTAGCCAAAAGTGGAAGAATAGCATCGATAAATAAGAATAATCAAATGAAATAGGTGTTTCTTGCATAATTAATGGTGTTGTTCTGGGTTAAATTCTGTTATTTTTTACGCGCAAAATGGAGGTGCGTGGAATTTAAGTACCGGAAACCACAATTAAAAGTTACTAAACTCGAATTACATGGCCCATTCTATGTTAAATCAAATTTGAAGAGGCACTTTTCAACCTCACATATTTTGATTCATTTGAAATTTGGCACTCTGAAAGGGTCATGTGAGGTAGGAAAATATGCAAAGTTACAGAACCTTATCTTTTGTATTTCCGTAATTACAGTGTTGCAAACTAAGCGATTTTGTCCATTTTTTCCAGCATCTTGTGAACTTTAAATTGCAATATTTTGGCAATCAGGGCACCTATAGAAGTGATTTGGACGGCGTTGGAAAGGTTTTGAAGGGCTCTTTCACATGAGATATTGCATGCCTATGTCAGGGTAAAGAAAGCAATTGAAGGTGGTGTAAAGATAACTTTTGTCAGCCATTTTCTCAAAAACAGGTCTTTTAATTGTTTTCAAACAAATATATGTCATACATACACTATTTATTACTCAATGACTGTAGAAAATTTGAAAATTGGACGTCAATGGGATACGGAGTTATGTTAGATTTAGGGCAGGTTAGGATAGGGTAGAGTAGGTTAGGTAATGCATAATAACATATTTTGATAGAGAAATTCTTAATTTTGAAAAGTAAAAGTCTAACAGAAATCAAATACAATATTGTTTGAATTAACGTGCATGAATCTAATGTTTAAATTCGCATTTCTTATAAATACAGGGTGATTCAAAAGTCCGCTCCCATTGGTAATTCCGTTATTAGTGCACACAGCGAAATATGGAAAGAGGGGAAAGTTGTTGCAAATAGGTGAGTTTCAATCTAAAGTGCTTTAATTTTCAACGTGACGTGCACCGTTCAGGCTGTACACTGGTAATAGCCTCATTGGAAGCCGGGAATGCCACCTGGTTGGCCCTGAATACTGCATGGCATCGCAATACCATGCAGTACAGGGAAAATTAACAATTGATGACGATAATTACAACGTGCATACCCTTCCTTTCCCCAGACCTCTAGAAATGGCTAAAGACTTACTATTGAGAATCAGGCTGCAATACATAAAAACTTCACACCGTGACCTTGCGCGTCTCACACATTCACATTTTCATACTTTAGTAAGAATATTTGTTCATTTTGCCTGTAATCATCCCCTTCTGTTTTTCGGAAGGCCACAGTCATCGTGTTTCAAGATCAATTTTGCACATTATAGAGAAACGTCGTGAAATTTGCCGGTTTCTCGATGACGTATAGAGCGCTGTAGCCTTGAAATTCAGGGGAGCCAGGTTCGATCCCGGTGGAGGTACTGTATATTACACAGTGCTTTAGATTCCACTTTAAATTGTATGTCCAGTCCCGATTAGCCTACCTATGCATCAAGTGAACTTGAGAGGAAACCTTTTTAAGTATTGCTAAAACAATGTCCGAAAATGAGAAGGGATATCATTACGAACACGGACTAAATTACCCCTTATTTAGTGATGTCGGGAATTTTTTTGTAAACAGGGGGAATCCCCACATGAGCGGCACATGCTGGTGAAGAAACTATTACCAAGGAATGCGAGGAAATTGATAAATTAATCTGAGACCATTCACACCAACGCAAACGTTTTCAACACGTGAACATGCAGCGGTCACGTAAAATCACGTGCTGCTATGTTACACGTGGATGATATCGCTTAGAGCTGCTTTGATAAGTTTGAAGGGAATGAAGTAATGCGCTGAGGAAGCATCCTGTTCGAGTTACAAAGTAACTTGCGATAACCAGTGTCCACTGATAAAAGTATGAATATCTAATAACCTAATTATTCCATATAATTGCAATCATAGCAAGCACTGCATACTCGTATTTGCGTTGCAGTTAATATACGCCACTTTATTGACTTTCTCGATGACGTGGTTGTAACGTTCATACCTTATAAACAAGGGGTATCGGGTTCGATCCCCGCTGTGTGGTTGGGATCCTGCTTTAATCTGTGGGCCAAGTCCAGATTAGTCTATCTGATCGCGAAGTGCGGCACTATAGCTATTACGTGTCAAAGTCTACCGTAAAAATGCATATGGATATAATGGAAAAACGGAGAAACATCCACAATCGATTCTGCGACTAAATGTTTTAACTCCTGCAACTTCGTAAGCATGAGTTTTCACCTTATACAAACTAAAAACTCGTTCATCCGAATTTGATAGGACCTCTCCCGTTTCGGTTAATCAGAAATGCAGTATCGAACAGTAGCGGCGATTGGATGCTAAAACTGAGGGGGTTCAAGGCAGTTTACTTTATCTTGGTAGACAAGAGGACATAGTTCGTGGGCAAAAGTGACAAGAAGTGAGGGGCAATTGCCCCCCTCGACTCCTTATCGCCACCACTGGTATACCTAGTTTGGTGACCGAGCGCGTTAAGTGGTCGTCGCCACTTACGTGAGTTCTGGCGTGGGCATGATAATTATTTCCAAGTGTCCTTTGATCAATTTTATCTAATCATCACCCATTCTCATAATTATTGCACTGAAGTGGCATTCCTAATGAAGACTCAACTGGTAACACCATGAATCTACATTCTACCATATCGCTGCAGATTTTAAAACTCGGCTATCCACAGAGCAAAAATTTATAATGGCTTGCTTATTACTCTGATTTAATGATACAGAAGACGCGCAAACATAAAGAAAACCACTGTAGTCGTTATTTAAAAAATGAAACTTAATGAAAATTTCCGTAAGCGAAAAAAAAAATAGAACTGAATTTAAAAATTCAGTCGCTAAGTAAAAATTTCTGCCGCCCTGATCACAGGTAGGTCAGAAAATATAGTTTACTGAATTTTATAACCGTGAAAAATGCTGTCAAAAGTGCGTGTATAAACATGAACGTAAAATATGAATAACGCTGAACAGTAACGATAGAATGGAAGACATTAAGAACTGATGCAGACGGCAAATTTTTAAATGGTGTAGCATTCTCTGTCGGAAGCAGACTTCTAAAAGACGGAAGAGATTAGAGTAGAAATCAGACTGACCTTTCTTACTGGGATGACATCCTCTGCCGCTAGATGTCCTTCCAGGAGAATCGGGAACGACCAAATGTCGGAACGGGGTTGAAAGTTTTGTTTGCATAAGAGACCGCTGTTCGCTTCCTCCAAAAGAAAGCCTTCTACACATTCACGTCTGGGCGTTGTTGCGTGAGTGAAAGTTGATGGCTGCAGGACGTGTTCCTGTGTTCCAAAATTAATTACGAAGACAGCGAGAAGTACGTTGGAGCTTTGATAACGGCACTGCAAGCGACTTCTAACACCTATTGATCAGTATCTTCGTCATAATAAGTGATTTTCATGTTTCAAAACTTCACTTTACCGATGGTTAATCTAATTAAGGGCTTGCCAAGAAGGAGGGGAAGGGATTTGGAGCATCAACCCTGTTCGAAATAGTAGTTAGTATTAAAGATAAAGCCAGAGAATTAGTTTCCTTTGTGCACTATTTTTACCGCAATATTTAAATCGCCAAGTTCTCTCAACTTCTTGCCTAGAAAAGCGTTCCGTACCTTCAGTTACCTGAAAACTGTAAAGACAGGCTCGCCTCTTTGGGTAACATAGCCTCAGCTGCGAGAGGTGAAAACACAACTTTAAGATAATAAAGAACTCCCACACTCAAATGCGTTTTACATCGCCATGGTTGGACCCGGCACACATTTGGATATGAATGTAAGGATTCTTACCCGTCTAAGTGATAGACCAGAATCTCCTCGGAACTGCGGAGATAATCACCCATTCCTGCTTCGCCAACGACTCCCGATTGCATCCCTTCACTCTTTTCCCGCAACTATTTATTCTCCCCTCTTTCCACGTAACAATCCCCAGTTATTCAGGTGTCATCCTAACTACTCGCACACTTCCTGCTTATTCTCCTCAGTAAATCCAATTCGGCAATAACTGACATAAGCATTCCATTGATATTTCCTGGCTGGGCTGATTGTTAACTGTCTGTGAATAATGACAATTTTATATTACTAAATTTCATCTTCCTGATTTTCAATAATTATCCTTCCTTTCCTTTTATACATAATTATCATTACAGAAGTAGTAGTATTGTTATGTAATAAACTAACCTGTTCAAGTAATAAGAACATAGCTCCAAAAGTCTACAAGATTCCATACAAGGAAAGATAATTTTTGTCTTGAAGTGAGGAAAAAAGTTGATTTTGTCTGATTTGGTATATTTTACTTTGCTTTTCTGTTACTTTTGGCTAATTGCGAACATGAGGATGAGTAATGCTATGATGAAGGGACACTCACAAAGAACACCCATGCCCAAACCAGAATTTTAACCCAGGACCTCTGGCGTCGAAGCGCGCTGTGCTAACCACTCCGACACGGAGATTGGCAGAGAAATAAAGTGTCATCTAACTTCTCATGAATTTGCGAATCGCAAGGTGCATCTGAACATAAAATTATTTCACCACTGTAAGATGTGGTTCCTTGTCTATGTGTGTGTGAAAATATTCACATGCTAACAAATATTTCTAAATGTATGTGCATTCAATTCGCAAACGTATGTGTAGTAAAAGTTTTAGTCTGAGAAGACTCGTGAATTTTGCTTAGATTCGGATTTCTATGTAATTAAGCCTAAAATTGCTCAAGTGTATACACAGGCAATAAGTGTTCGATGAAAATTGCTGATTCGCGTTCTGACCTGTATTCGAACCCGATATCCTTTATTACAAAGATAACACCACCAACTATTGAGAAGGTCCATAGCTTAGTTTGGAATCAGTTATAGCAACCTCCAACATGCACCCCCAAAAGAGAAGTGAGAGACAGAACGGATTTCACACTATTGACTTGGACGAACGAATGAGAGTATCTTACTTTGGCCCAGCCAAGAGACATTTCGTATGCACTACCGCCACGGGTACCTTACTAGTTATTATAGTTCGTGACGAATCCTTATTAATGGAGCCTTGTTTAAGAGTACAGTACCAGCAATCGTTTGTAGCGTTTACAGAAACACCAGGATAGTCAGCTTAATCACTTTAATGGTTAGTTTGGTTAAACATTTTAGGTATCCATATGAGTAAGTCCTTTTATGCTAGGCAAGTCGGGACAAGGCATACATGTGGAAAGTAGGATCCGAACCACTTTGTGCCTCCACAAGTTATAGAACCCAGGACCTCTTAATAACAAGGCGACGACGTAACCACTACTCCAAAGCGAAGAAAGTGCTCTTACGCAATTTGTTACCTCCATGCTAAAAGGCGTGCGTCCCTCTTTCGTCTATCATATCGTAGACGCTACAAGCGATTGCTAGTATTGTGCTATCTAAGAAGGCTCCGTGAATAAGGATTCGCTTTGACCAGTTTTCTTTAAGAACAAAAGAACATCACATCCATGAAAAATGACAATATATTTAAAAGAATACTCAGAAAAAAGTCCATCTACGACGAAATTCCTGGACACATCACTGCAGCACAACTTAACTGTAAATTACATTATACAAATCTAAACCAATACTCGCCCAGTGACCCAGATGCCATCTGGTGGTGGTCCACCCTCCGTCTTCTCCTTTTCCACCATTCTCCAACGGATACTAGAATAGACTGGAAGGAAGTGAAGATCTTAGATACCTCACTGTTAAGTCCCTGAAACGAAATGGAGTGCATCAAACTGTGAGTATTTAGATCTTTCTTTCACACATTAATATATACCCTGATGAATAACACCAGGAAATGCAAGGCCATTTCCCATACTCCAAGTACACACACGCAAAGGCCTCATCAAAGTTGCACAAGAAATTTCACGCCAAGGGAGTACTGCTGCAAGTAGTTTGAGTTTGGTTTGAGTTGGTGTTTTAAGTCCACTTTATGCACAGTAAGGCTAATCGGGACTGGACCTACAGTTTAAAGTGGGATCCGAACCACTTGTGCCTCCACCGGGTATCGAACCCGGGACCCCTTGATTACAAGGCAATGACGCTACCACTGCGCCATGGGGGAGGCCCTGCTGCAAGTAGTGGATGGGTGATTAGCGATTGTCGGAAACATTTGCAGTGACAAATTGTATGTTTCTTGATGCGTGCCTATTTACGTAGTAGAAAGCAATCTCGCGGTAAGTGTCATCAACCTGATATTACCTCGCTCATTCGGGTAAGTAGTATCTAGCTAATGTTATACTCGTTGTTGTTGGCTCTTGTGTGTAGTGGTCCCCAATGCGTGCTTCAATACGAGTGGTTCTTGGTGAGAATGTCGGTAAATGCATGAATATGGTCTGTTCCGTCGTGTTTCCGTATATGTTGCATCAGTTGTGTTTATGTATGCAATATGTACTGTAGAGGCGGCGCAAGAAATTTTCGACCGGAAGGGCAGGTATAAATGTAAGACACTGTATGAGTTTTCTCTCTCTCCTTTCCCTTACCTCTTTCACCTTTTATTTCTTCTTTTCCTCTTTATGCCTTATTTCTTAGCCGAATCTTTCTTCCTCTCTCGTTCTACCTCTTCAGATCTCTCTCTTAACCAATTATGTCTTTCCTTCATCTCTCATTTTTCTCTTTCTTCCCTCTCGGTGAAATAAATTTGAATTGTGTTTTAGCTTGTGTAGCGTCACATTTTGCCATTCAAGAGCAAAAAATACAAGGCGCATACGGTATTTCATACGAGTGTAATCGATGGTGCTGATAGAAAGTATGGTTGATAAACAATGGTGAAAAAATATGTTATTTTGTTCATAACTCAGATGCATATAACTGAATACATAGTTTTATCATATTATGAGTTTTAACGGAAAGAAGTGTTGTTTGCTGATGCACTTTTCCTGCCTAACGAGGTATTTACAACTGATAAATATACGAGAAAGTTATAAAAACACATGCAACAACCAATTCTTTGTTCATTCTGCATAAAATTTCCCTAGGTTGCAAAAGGTAATTTTGACTAAATATTACTGGAAATAACTTCCTGTTAGGAATCATGCGGAGAAAGAAATGCGCACATGCTTCGGTGGCAACGTGCACAATGATTGAGGTAACAAATAGTTCACATTTGAAGAAAGCTATTTGGGCACAAGAAATCCATCAATATTGACCATCGTAGCTACCTAGTTATTCGTCTATTTTTCACAGTTTACTCCAGGTGCAAAGGATAGCACTTTCTGAAAGCATTCAAATGTCAACATCTCGTCCACGTTGTGGCGTTTGTGTTCTGTATTTAGTCCAGGTGTGATTGTCCCTTCATCACTTTCGTGTAATCAACATTCAATCTCATAATCGATCCTTGGTGTTAGCTGGGTGAATGCTCATATTGTTTAAAATGGTGACGATGAGACAGCTTTTGGGACGTTTTGCGAAAATTTTGCTAGCGGGGGAACTACCAACCGCATCCCCCCTCACTTCGAGTACTGTCCATGCCCGGATTCATACATTTGGAGTCCTGGTAGTAAGATTGCCCAGTATACACAGTTTCTGTTATAAACGTTATGTCAGAATGTTAGTTATATTATTTTTTATGCATGTGTATCGCATTCTAAATGAAATAAGAGATGCTTGAGTGATAAAAGCATGCGTTCGTGTTCTGCTGCAATGTGCAGATATGCAATCTTCGTTATTTTTATGAATGCCACTTACATTCGTAGTGTACATGTAAAATGAGATATCGATAGGTGAGAATACTGTATTCATAAAATATCTTTCATGATTTCGTTACTATTAGTGACCTTTTCCAAATTAACGCGCGGTTTTCCAATCTAGTCTTAATTTGTTTTAGTTTGAAGCTTTTCACATTTCACCGAATTTGACTTCATATTTGGTTCACCAGTTTGATGCACGCTGGTGAATTCTGGAAAGTGCGGTGTGTGTGTGTGCACGCGTGCGTGGTTCTGTCTAAGAACATGTTACAATCCATACCGGAATACATTGAAACACACTCACCAAAATCTCTGGTCTTAAAGGAGACCCATCAGAACATCTTGCATATAACATTGACTTCAAAAAATGTGCATTACACAAATAAAGAGAGCATTCTACTCACCGATCAACTAGAAATCCAAGCATGAGTGGAAATCTTCACTTCATACTTCACTGCCCCACAAGTATAAAAACACGTAAATACTGATAAGTATTTTGTTTGTTCATGTGAAGTGAACAAACAGTATTGAAAATTGATGTGGACTCATAGTACTACTTCTTGTTGAATATTTTCACTTTCTTCTTGTTCAACCAAGGTGTATAAACTTTGGAAATGTATTGTCATCGTGCAGTTTTGATAATGTAATCTGGTTTTGTTAAAATAAACTTTCCGCAACTAAAATCTTTGCCGCCTAACCGATTTCGCAATCTATATCATGTGGTCAACTAAATTTTCTCTTTGTCGTTGCATGAAAGATAAACACATGTTGTCGCAGGTCATAGAACTCACTTGCCTCGGGTTCATTTTCTTAGAAAAGAACCAATATCTCTTGTATGTGTTTCGTCACAGCGAAAATAAATCGCATGCCCAGTTAAATAGGTGATTAGAAGGAAATATGGCTAAAGGCTAGAATTGTAAGCAAATAATAAGCAAGCGATGATTAATGAAAAAGTTAGGTTCTGTTAGCACCAAAATGATAACTGCTAAACGGCAATTTACAAACCTTTAAGACATCATTTTCGAGCAAACAACAAGTGGTTCAGTGTTTTTTAGAGTTTTATTGAACACTTTCGACCTTCATAATTTGTGTGTGTGTGTGTGTGGATTGGGGGGTGAGGGTGGAAAGGCTATCATGTTTTTAGATGTACACTCGGGCCCATTTTTTAAAACTGACAAAAACTAGGAACTTGAGATTGAAGCGGGATCAATTTTTAAGGTGATGTAAGCTTTGAATTATTTTTATTGCATTATTCTTATTATACAAAAATTCAAGAACAAACATCTGCTTTCACAGATTGCTCACGTGTCACTGGGACTATTCACTATCGACTTACAAGAAACACAAAATTCCGTATACAATTCCTAACTAATAATTACTGCTACGTTGCTTTCTAAAACGTATTATTGCAGTTGTTCAGTATAGTTCTGTATAATATTAAGAGAGAATATAATAAACTTGGGGAAAAAATGGGCGGCAGGGGGGACTTTTGAAAACATTCATAGAATTTGTAATTCAGTAACAAACTCGTGAACAAAAAAAGAAAAAATGGTACTTATTTCTCCCTAAGAATCCTACTTCTAGAAGTTCGAGCCTTACTTAAGGTTGTATATGATTCTTAAATAGCAACAAAAATTGGAAACACAAGTTTCTAAAAAATGTTGAATTCAAGGCGACAGCGTTAACCACTATGCTATCTTGAAAAGTGGGAAAAAAACCCACTGGAAATGATAGTATCTATTGCTTATCTTTGATTTTATTTTTGATATTTAGAGTTGCTTTTCTGCCACATTTGGCTAATCGCGACGATGATATGATGAAATTGATCAGGTTATCTTCGCAAAGAACACTGTGATAGCCACTACGCTTCCTTCTCTTCCAAAGAGAACAATCTTCACTCGTGAAAGTACTGCAAAACTAGAACCGAATATTGGCATTGTACGTGCACATACTTTATAATATTTTACATCAAAATTTTAATTTTTATGTGATTTTTTCCTTTAACAGCAATTCAGAAACTATGAGTTTTCGTGAAAGAATACAACAATCATGGTCGTCGCCACAAATGTTTGCAGGGGGGGGGGTCAGGCCATTCATGAAACTTGAATAGTATAAATAATAATAATAATGGTGAATAAATAAATAAAACTGAAATAAAACTTAACCAGTTTTACTCCATAATTTATTATTGTTTTAATATATCCTTGAGAGAAGTATCTACCAGTTGAGTGAATACCAAGTTCAACTGTTGTTCATTATTTTTTACATTGCATATAATTAATGTACTAAATTGCGTAATTATTCAGTTTTGCTATTAACTCTTAATATTCACCTCCTTGAAGAAAAAGCTTTATAAGTTATGGGGGAATTTTTAGTAATAAAGTTTAAGTTGTGTGATTCCTGACACAAACTATATATTTTTTGGAATCGTCTTAACTGTGGAATGACAAATGTATTTGTATTAAATGATACAGCGAAATGGTGGTTGTATTTTACACTAAATTTTTTTGATCTCGCGATTTTCTTTACTTTTATCATTCTGTTGGAATACTAACATAAGGTTATTTCTGTTGTCAATTATAAAAGTAATATTTTTGGCTTCTTTATAACTTGAAATGAACCATGCTATTTTCCAGAGGTGGGTCGAAGGATCTGTTCGATATATTCTCTCGACGCTCATGACAACAATGTACTTAGTGTTGAGAAAACTTTAAGCAATAGTCGGAAAATGTCCATCTTCGTATTTATTAATTGTAATTATTCTGAAATTATATTATTTTACTCTCCAGTCTTTTTATAATGTCTATCTTCAATCACAAATTACTTTGTATTGTAGCAATCTTCTTTCTACAATTCCATCTCATCGCAAAGGAAAGCAACATTGATCTTTTTGACTTGTTCCCATAGTCAGCCAGACGCGATGGCGGCGCCAGGGGTTCCCATTTTGAATCCCGGTGCCCAGTGGCGGATTTAAGACGTTCTCTCGGAGAGTCGGGCAGCTATTACGGCGCCCCCCTTCCCCGATCTTTCGGCGCCCAGCACACTTCCCTCACAAACTTCAGTCCTACCATATGTCATAAAATCACTGTCGTAACTAATATGTTGGAGACCCAGCCGTGTGTTATGATTGTTTTTAAAGACAGAAAATGCATGATAAATGTATTTCGAACATATATATATATATATATACATGTAACATATACCATGCGTCCAATTCCTTGCGAGACCAAGAGAAGTGTTGAGGGCGACGCTAGCGGAGATGCCGACATTTTCGATCAGTGACTCCCTATCTACGGCTCGGTAACAGTAAGGAAATGAGGTATTGCGAGCGAACTGAGCAAGAAAATTTTACAAAATGTATTTTTATTTGCATAAAATTTGACATTGAAAGGGACAATTGTCCCTCTGTGTCCCTTGTCTGTCAATATTTGCCTCCCTAGAATTGATTTTCTTTTTCAAGATTGGCGGGCAATGCCCCCCTGCCCCCCTGCGGCTACGCAACTGATGTAACATGGAGCGGCGTGAAATAAAAAATACACACGCAGCATGTGTAACCTAAAGTACATAAATTTTCTCCCAAAAGTGCAGTCTCCCTTTCTTCCAAACAATTGTTCATGCATTTTAGACAAAATCAATAAAGAGAAGTCTCGTACTTCTTTCTCTGGTAAATTACAATGCGTTACAGAAAATAAAATCCATTGCGAGCGAAGCGAGGAAGAAAATTTTTTGATCCATTTTCTTTCAAACTGAAAACAATATTGATTTAATAGGGAGCAAATAATTCTACGGGGCGCCATGGCATTCTCCCTTTTACATTTTTTTTTCATTTAGATTGTTCGGTACCCAGGGCCGACTCCCGCCGCCCCCTAGCTACGGTTCTGAACGTGATGAGACTAAGAAAAGTAGGTATTGCGAGTGAAGTGAGTAAGAACATTTTACGAAATGTATTTTCATTTGCATAAAATTTGAAACCAGGGGGGTGTAATTGTCCTCCTACATGCCCTTAGCCGTCAATGTTTGCCCCGCCTAGAATTGATTTCCGTTCAAGGTTGGGGGAGCAATGACCTCTGCGTCCCCTGTGGTTACGCCACTGTGTAGCACTCCAATCATTCTAAGTTGTTTAACTTCAATAAAATAAAGACTGTAATTGATTTCTCAAAAATCAAAATACATTGATTTTTGATTCCAATAGATGTGACTGTCGGGAACAGTGGAGCAGTTTAACCTATGTCTTTCCCCAAACAGGCAAGAAGAGCACAGCTGAGTCATCTACCATGGTTGCTAATTCTTAGCTCTTGGGTATCTCATAAAATGCTCAATGTTTGATACATTTCGTTCCAACTTTGTAAATTTATCAATAAATTTAAAAAAAAAAAAAAAACTCTTGTGAGAGGCGCAGCAGGAGAAGAATGATTCAACTAACATTGATAGTTGTAGTTCGCCTAAATTTTTTACTTGTCACCCTAGTAGCGCTGGGGTATATGTCAGCTGTTCTCTCTCCCTGGCTATGGCCTTTATACAGTGACTGTGCATGAAAATATGAGTGAGGCGGCACAGGTGGCGGGAATATTTTCTAGATCCTCTGTGAACGGGTGGTCACCTCACGACTCCTTTGATTCACTCTAGTACTTTCATCTTAAGTTCATTTCGTGCTTATCTTTAGTCGCCCCTCCCTCTTCAATATTTGCCATATTGAAGAAATAAAATGAGATCCTTAAGGGTCTGTCGCCGCTCCGTCTCCCTTTCTTCCACTCTTGTATGTTTCTTAATTAACACTACGTGTCATATATTTCATTCCAACTGTGTATACTATTTATCAATATGTGAAAAAATAAAATAGGTCCTTGGTGGAAGTCGCCCACAACGCCCGGTTGCCACCTTCACCCCCCTTTAATTCGCCCTTGCCTGTTCTTTGCGAATGTCCCTTCATCAATTTCATCACATCATCATCCATCGTCATCGTCGCGATTAGCCAAAAGTGACAGGAAAGCGAACTATTATAAATCAAATCAATCAATCAAATCCATATCCGGCCTTTTAAGTGCGTGCTCGTTGCGAGCGCCTGAAAAGTTCCGGATTCGAGCCCTTGGTAATGGGTGTTTCGTTGTTAGTGTCTCTTCATCAATTTCAACTAATTATCATTCATTCTCATCGCCGCTATTAGCCAAAAGACGCAGAAAAGCGAAGGAAAAGGCTGAAACTCGATTCTCGAAATCTTCTCATTCGCCGACTTTGAAATGGGCAAAATTTGATACGCTTTCTGCCCCTAACTCATATATTCGTTTACTAGATAATCTCAGCAAGGTTAGGCTCCATACAATTTATGATGTTGAATAAAATAAATAAATTTAAACAGAGAATATATTGTTGCAGATAATTAATTTTTAGAGCAAATTTTATTGTTGCATGCACCTTGAATATTAATGTTTTCGATACCACAGTGCAATTTTCATTAATTTTTGTCATATGTATGCGCGTGTATGTTAGTGCTCTCCCCCTTTAAATTGAAATTGGTGCCAATAATTTCATCTAAATTATAATCTCCCGCCAATTTCTCTCTTCCCATACATCTATTCGCTGACACTGGAACGCTTGCTACCATTGTGGTACACTCTGTTCCCGCTATCTCTGGAAGGGCATAGCGGCAGAGAAGGGGTTGGAATCGAGTGTGCAGAGCGAAGCAGTTCACGCTTCTGCGAAGGGTGGTATAACACATTCGGTTTAGCTTGAGCTCTGGCATGTGCAAAGCGGAAAATGTTTGTCGTCTGCAGAAGACGTCACGTGACTCATAGGAGCAGTGTTGCAATACGCGGAAGTTACAATTCCACTATTATAGACATGAAACTGGCAAAGCTATATGCTGTTGTCTCATTAAAAAAAATTACTTACGCAACTAAAGTAGCACGCTGTCCTTCACGATCGTGAAATTCGTCAATTGTTCTAAGAATAACAAACACACTTGTCAAATTCGTCTTTTAAATTTCTTTCTTCTGCGTGGTTTGTTAGGCGTTACTTACTACCTTGTAGCGATCATTTTCGTTTCAAAGTACTTAATGACATGTCAGTAGCTGCGGAAACACGCTTTTGCACTTGTTTCACGGTCGGCGCAAGACCACTGTCAGCTTCTTTCTTCATAAACTTATGCACGTTGAGATAATTTCTCTACTCTGACCGTGAATCTCTTTGCTTTCTCCAATATTCTTTCCAGTTTTCACCTCAGCTTCCGTTGAATAAAACACCCTAAAAAACACAGGTCAACAATCACCTTACTCGTGGTAACACGATCTGCCCCTCCCCTCCCCGAGAGGAAGAGGAGGAGAGGGAGGATGCCTCTTTCGCCGAGGGGCTTAATCAATGGGGGGTTTCACCGACAAAAATAACCATCTGTCATTGTTTTCCTTGAACTATCTATCACCTTCTCAAACTGTCGCTTTTTTAAAAATGTATATATATATATATATATATATATATATATATATATAAATGCAGTAACTACCGAACACACCTACCAATAAGCTCTGAAGTCAGATTATGAATAAAGGTAATTGTTAAGGCGGTTAGCAACTCTGATCTCAGTGGAACTCTCGCATCGTCGCGCTGACGGCAGGCTTCTGCGCAGCTGAAGGCCAGAGCTCAGGCTAAAGCGAATGTCCTGTAACTGCAGTCGTCGCCCCCCCCCCCCCCCCCCCACCTCCAAGGAATCCGGTTCCCTCTCACGTGTTCATTGGTGGAGCCGTCTCGCGTCACTATTTGCGCAGAGTCTTGTTTTCGTTCGCTTTCTCCAGAGATAAACGGGACAGAGTATAGGTGAGAATGGAATCCAATGTTTGTTCATACGTCAGTAGTCAGCAATGGTACTTTAGAATGGAGGCAAATTCGAATCTGCAGAACTTTTGTTTTATATATTGTGAATGTAATATAAACTTGACGATGTGTGAAGATGTTGGAAGTTCGTCTTATACAAAGCTTCTATTCACAATTGTGAACAAACATTTAGAAATGCAGTCAGAATTAATGGTTAATATTTTCATAACAACAGTAATTGAGGACTATAAGTGGTAAACGTTGTAAGTGCCAAAAACGAAAGTGTTGGGAAACAGCAAAAAACTGTTTTCCCACATATATGGCACTTACAACGTTTACGATTTTCACGGCTGCCACCTCGCTTGGCACTTCCATCGTTCACCAAATCAGCCCGCAGGCTAGCGACCTCTTTAGACGCCCTTTTGAACTACTTAGAGGGCTACCAGCCACTTTTCACGTCTACCACATTATAAAGCATGGCACATTTGACAGTTTAACGTGGAAAACAGTGTTTCAATTTTGTGGCACTTACAGCGTTTACCAATTTTAGTCTTCAATTATCTCCTGACCTGACACGGACCACTTTGTTTTCTTAAAAAAAAAATCTGGTGTGCATATTTACCCATGGATCTTAGAATATATCCTATTTACGTGATATTTAGTTTGCAAGTTGAAATTAAAAAGCACATAAAAAAAGTACCATTTTACTATTTTTTGTAAAATTGAAAAATATACCTAAATAAAGATATAACGTAAGAAATTTATTGCTTTTATCGACATAAATACATTAGAACTTACACTATACAGATGTCTCTACAATAGATGCTTCTCCTGTATTTTCCAACATAGCGTATTACGTATTGCATACAAATATTGTACATTAACAGGGTGTTTCAATAAAAAGGTAACTGAAAGTATCCAAAACACACCAGGTTCAGTTACCTTTTTATTGAAACACCCTGTACTTTAGGCAATGCTCACAATATTAGTGCATCATTTGTATCTTTAAGAAGGATAAACAATAGACATACACAAGATTCCCTCAATAGAAAACATGATAGGATTAGCATGTATCTTCTTAGCATAGCGGTTCAAATCGAGAATTATCATTACTCGCCAAGTACTCCCAAATCTTTATATGAATGAGGATTTTTACAGAATGATGTTAGGAGTGAACTGCATAAAGAAACTATAATTATACCATTTTCTTACCATGGAAAATTGACACTATTGTTATACGCTTTCCATCCAGAGAACACAAACTCTCATTTTTCACCTTTGCTAGCATTAAGACTCTGCAATGTATTTTATGCTAACAAGATACAGGGTGATTATAAAGTCACTACGCATTTTAGTAATAACGTGACGGAATACATTCCTTTGTACGTGATGTGAAACAATGCTTACACTGGAACATACAATAGCAGTTTCTTCTGTCTGCGTGGAATGACGTCGCCAAGGCTCTGGACCACCAGCCAACCCGACCTGACCCCCTTGGATTTGTTGTGCGAGGGTGCATTGCGACTCAGAAGTACTGGGTGAAGTTCCACAACATTGCACAATTGAAACAATGGATTACGTCTGCTGGGACTACACCGGGAATGTGGCAGAGGGTGGTTCGGCTCTTGCCTGATAGCTGGCAGCTGTGCCCATACCTGCGGGGTGATCACGTTGAGTTATACTGATTCTGTGCCCTTCGTGATATGTGTTTCAGTACATATCGTATATTGTGTAATAAATTCCGTTTAGGCAAAAATGTATGGTGATTTTATAATCACCCTGTATTTTCACTATCTTTTCCTTGTGCTTGAGGATATGAGAACATTTTACATTATTCTCAGGTGTCCTCTGAATCTTTGGCTTGTCTGGTCTGATGATACGTTTATCAATGTGGAAGAAGCTATTCACTATTCCCGCAAAAATAGATACATTGAGGGTCCTACAAAAGCAAATTGATAGTGATTCAGTTGAAGTTCCTCCACACGTTCCTGCCAACAATATCAGAATGAATGTTCAACGTTTTACACACCTATTCCAGGTCTAGTCAATACTTCTTTGCGATAGGCACAACAGTTCTGTTCCCTTATAGACCTACTCTTAGAGCGAACGAATTCAGTGACACATCAAAAACCTGAGATTTTATGAGTTTCGATGAATGCTATATCATTCACACTTTTCCGTCACCTTTTGGCTTTTTACCCGCAAGTTCTAGCTGGATCTCATCAAGAGTCTTCCCCTTGGTCTCGATAACGAAGAAGAACACGAAAACAGTCCCAATGGCACATATCCCTGCGAAGATCCAGAAAGTTGCGGCGCTCCCGAAGGCGTTCTTCAGATCCACAAAGAACTTGGTTACTATGAAAGTAAGTATCCAGTTCAAGAAGCAGGACAAAGATCCTGCTTTTCCCTTTATCTCGGGAGGAAAGAGCTCTCCCAGCATCATCCACGGGATCGGTCCGTACCCGAGGGAGAAGGACGTGATGAAGACGATCACCGAGAGCAGAGGGAGCCAGCTGATGTCAGACGTGTCCTCCTTCAGGTCGTCGTTCAGGTAGAAGAAGACCCCGAGTAGTATCTGGCATATGGTCATCACGATGTCCGAAAGAAGCAGGAGGAAGCGACGTCCTAACTTGTCGACAATGAGGGAAGAGATGAATGTGGCCACCATCTGTACCGCTCCGACTATCATGGAGCAGGTGTTGGGGTCGATGGTGCTTCCGGCGCTCTTGAAGATGTCGACCGTGAAGAAGATGACCGCGTTCACCCCGCTGAGCTGCTGGAAGATCATCAACCCGAAGGAGATGAAGATGGCTCTCCTCGCTGTCGGCGTTGCGAAGACGTCTTTGAAGCTCGCCTTCTTCCTCTCTGCTTCCAAGACAATCGTCTCCATCTCGTGCAGTTCTGACGTCACGTCGTAGCGTCGTCCTCTCAGCCACTGGAGCGACTTCTCGGCATCTTCCTTCCTTCCCTTCTTCAGGAGTACCTGCGGAGACTCGGGCATGAAGAAGAAGATCAGGCCGAAGACAATGGGGACGCAGCCACAGATGATGGACAGCACCATCACCGAGGTGAAGTTACCGACCACGTACACAAAGAGGATCCCAGTGGTGACCATGAGCTGGAATAACGATCCCAAAGTCCCTCTGATGTCCTTTTCGGCAACCTCGCCGACGTACACTGGCGCCGCAAGACTGAAACCTCCACCGCCCATCCCGGTGAGGAATCTCCCGATCAGATACATCACAAGACTGTTCGAAGAGGCGATCACGACCCATCCTGCGATGAAGGGAATCAAGATGGCCATCATGGGCCATTTCAGCCCAAACATGTCCACGGCAAAGCCCATTGGAATGGTCATCGATGCTGCACCAAGAGACATGATGCCGGCCACCCACGATCCGTCATTATCATCAATATTGATGTCGGTGCTATTAGTCAATATGGGAAGAGTCGGGGAAGTCCATGCATATATGGTTCCAGCTGCAAAGGCACCTATGGTCACTGCAAAGAAATAACAACAAAGTGTTACTCGTAGATCCATTATTCTATTAAAGTTGTAATTTGGACTATTTACAAATTTAAGCAAGTTCAAACCGCGTTTACTTTATGAACACGGTATGCCCCATGAGCTTTAATCGGAACATTAACATTTCCACAATTTATTGGTAATGCCGACCTCCGCGGCAGAGTGGTTAGCAGAGCGCGCTACAATGCCAGGGCTCCCAGGTACGAATTCCGGCCTGGGCATGAGTGTTCTTTGTGAGTGTCCCTTCAATAATTTCATAATTTCATCATAATCATCGCCACGATTAGCCAAAAGTAGCAGAAAAGCGACGATAAATAACAAAAATGAAATCGAATCAAATCAAAATTTATTGATACTATTTTTAGGGAACAATTTTACTCGCCAGAGATAATTTGTCCTTACTGTCTTATCTATAACAAACAATACTGGAAAGCCATCACTGAAGTGTGGCACACACACTGAAGTATAGCACACTCCGATAGTGTTCTATAATGGAAAGGCTGTACTAAAACTTCAATAATCCGTTTAGTTCCGTGTACTGTTATATAACAAATTTCCAAAGTGATTGTAAACTTTTGTCCATCTGATGAGAAAACTAAGTTCAAATGTGCAACAAAGTAGCAATTAGTTATGCAGTTTAATTGCCCAATTTCCAATCTTCGTGAGGTTAATGATTTACCTTTATTTATATATCTTGTCAATGTGCAATTTTCCAAATAAATATACAACTATCATATGGACATTTCGTAAGAATTTGAACAAGTTTTAAGATTTATAGTTTGTCATCATTTTTAAGGAAGTGTAACATACAATTGTAAAAGGCAAAGTGTTCTTTTTTAAAAAAAAAAAATCTAATATCTGTAAAATGGGGGGAAGGACTTATAATTTTAATGTAAAACAATTGTGTACATTTTATATGTGTGTTGTTATGGACAAAAAATAAAGGAATGAATGAATGAATTTAAGATTTATTCTTTAGAGCAATAATAAACTGTAATATATATGGTAAGTAATTCTGACTAATTAAGATTAATTATTGCATCGCGAAACTTTTGCTGCGTTATAACAAAAATTGTATTTGTTTCATAGGTATTAGTAGACCAGCCAACAGGCATCCATGCTAAATCAATGGATGGATGCCACCAAAAATGTTTACCTTGAAGGCGAATTCACACCAAAGAAACACGCGCCACGCGACATGCAACATGTGACACGCGACACGAGTGTTTCACACCGAAGAGACAAGATGCACGCGGCAAGCGACACTGGTTTCTTTGCTCAGTTTGCATGATGGTACCGATATAATTGTATTAATCAGTTTATTAGTCACCCGAAAATAACGTAACAAGAGACATTGTTACATGTAAATTGCGTTGTAAAATTTCTGCAAGTTATTGAAACTTGGGAGAGCCATGTTGTGCATGAGAAAACTGAGAAATAATATGCACTGACCTCAAACTGTATACGCTAGACTTTTCAGCTTGAATAAAGCGAATACCTAAACACTAGAGAAATTGTTCTCAACCTTCGAGAAATCATGTCACGGTATTTTTTTTAAGTCAATGCCCTTAGCCGAAGAATTTTCCTCGTAAATCTTTACAGTATTGAAGATTGTATGCATGAATTAACATGTACCTATGAAATTAAATATTGATAAATAAATTCTAGCATAATCATAAGAGTAATAATAGTTTGATTACGTGTGTAGGATTGTTGACAAATATAAACATATGGAAGACAAAGTGGTGACGTCGTCTCCTTGTAATTAAGTGATCCCGGGTTCGATAACCGGGAAGGCACCGGGCAGATCCAGTTCTGATTAGTTTATTTGTGCATAAAATGGACTTAAAAAACTAAAACTCACAACTCAAATATGATATTGGGATTATGATAGTCGTCAAGCAGTTTCAGCAGAACATTTCGGTGCTCAGTATAGTTGACACGAGGGCACGGTATCGGGTCGCGGCCCGGCGGTTGAAAAACAATGCACTATAGTACTTTACCATGTTGACTAATATATTTTGGACTAAAGTGCCTCCATAAGCTGACTTTTTCAAATAAAAGCAGTCAGGTAAATGTCCAAAAGACGGCCTCTTTACACGATGTTGAAGGCAAATTACAGCCAATAGATAACTGCATCAAAAAACTTGATAAAGCGAAATGAACGTTGTCTTTAAATCTTAAAACATTATTAAAACATTGTACATATCAATACTTTAGTATATCAACAAGTTATAGGTTCAAACATAATGCCGGTTGGGCTCTCTTCTAGAGTCTGAATATAGTTCGTTGGAATGAAGCATTCGCTGCGCATGCGCGAACAACAAACTGAAGCAACACGATGCACGGTATTGAGAAAACGGCACAGTCTGAGAGGCATGTAAGCGACACGCGAATCTTGCTGTGTCTCTTCGGTTCGAAAGGTTGCATTGATTACTGAGTGTTGGCTTCCAAGCGACACGTGTCTCGTGTCGCGTGTTTCTTCGGTGTGAATTATCCCTAAAGGTCATTTCAAGGTCATATTCTGATCCTAAAAGGTCAAATTTCAAAGTTATCCAAATACGTTCGTGTAATATATTAAACGAAAGGTATGGACGTGACAAACTGGTGATTTTTCTAGGGAGGATGCCACCAAAAATTTTGACAAAGGTTATTTCAAGGTCAGCCTAAAAGGTCAAATTTCAAAGTTATACAAATATGTTCGTGTAATATATCAAACGAAATGTATGGACGAGACAAACTGTTTGGTGATACTTTTAGGTCAGAATATTGATGTCAGAAGTAGCTCTTGTGGGACAAAGTTAATCAGTATACACTGAAGTCCTATATAGTGGACCATCCAAGAAGCGAAACAAGCTTTTATAAAAATTAATATAATTCAGCCTTGTATCCATATTAAATTGCTGACCAAGGCAGTTTATTAAGATTTAAAAACACTTTACATGTAACGTTTCTACCCTCTATCAGGGTCTTCCTCAGACGAAGAACGCCTGGTAGAAGGGATTGGTCGTGATGGTGAGCTTGGCCGGTTGAAGAGTTTGTTTGCAACCTCTATGGAAGTCCAAGGGTGAAAACAGTTAACGATTAAACATGTTCACGAAGGACGAGACAGCCCTGGAATGGCTTCCTCAACACGTGATGCTCTGGAGCTTCGTGTGCAACTTGCAAGCTACCAGGCAAAGATTTGGCTTCGATCAGAGAGGAAAACTATTGTTGTGACATTGCCCACAGATGCTTGGAAAAGATAATTAAGTTGGCTCAAACCTCAGTGGACAAGGCTACCTTCTGTACCAGTGTCCTGCTTCGAACTTTTGATCTGATCTTGCAAAACGAAGTGCAAGACTGCTAGATGCTCCTGCTTCAAAATCAATATGAAAAGTATAAATGCCTGTGGCTGCGATTCTATAGAATGTTGTAATCCATCCCATTGTACATTATTTGAGTCAAATACAGATACATGGACAAAACTTTTCTCGTAAAATATATACAAATACTGTATAATATCTCTTTATTATTTTAAACGATTCATTAGTATATTAATTCTTGGCATTATAAATAAACACAACATAAAAATAACTTATTTTTCTCTTACTAGCCTTTAAAAAATAACCTGCATGAAATGTTAATCAATGTGTCATAAGTCTGACAGGGTGAACTTTCCCCTAACATCAATATTCTGACCTAAAATATCACCGAACAGTTTGTCTCAACCATACCTTTCGTTTGATATATTACACGAACATACTTGGATAACTTTGAAATTTGACCTTTTAGGGTCAGAATATGACCTTGAAATGACCTTTAAGGTCAACATTTTTGGTGGCTTCCATCACAGTTTTCCTGTCAGACCTATGACTGATTGATTTAGCATGGATATCTGTTATTAACATTCCATGCGGGTAAAAGTCACAATTCTGGTCTTTGCCTGATCTACTATATAGGATCATCCCACTGCATGTCGATTACCAATTGTCAACTACCACTAGCAAACAGAGAGACAAGTATCCCATTATACTAGAATATGGTATTTATTTCAATCAATAATTCATTCACTTTCTGTCTGCACTAATTTCCGCGTAAGCAACATATATTGAATATATCGATTGTACGGAAATTGATGGAAGAGTAACGAATATTTTCTCACAAGAAGTGTGTATTTTATATACGCTTCTATGCACATCAAATTATATGTTCGGTTCTCTTTTAATTTTTGCTATATTGAAGGTTCAACATATTGTTAACTAATCGCGTAAGTTGGATGCTCGGAACATGATGTTTTATGCAGCATTGTGTTAGTCTTAGGTGCACCTTTCAATGTGCCAAGTTTCATGTTTGGATCTCAAGTCGTTTCTGAGTAATGGATATATATCGATCGGTTTCAATCGTTTACTAGGTCAGTCCAATGGAACATCCAATCGAGATGAAGGAATTAAATTCGTATTCTGAAATTCAATTCAATTCACCAAATTTCACATGTATAATTTGAATGTAGGGATGTGACGACCCCATCGCCTAGTGGCTTGTTCACTGCAGTTAGTCAACCAACAGAGTTAAATGGTCAACATTTTGCTCTGTTGGGATCTACAGAGCTGTCCTGTCATGGCTCTATAAGCATCCCACAATTGACAGAGGTGGGGTACGGTTGATGGACTACTGTGTGGTCCTCCCAGCTAGATCCGAGGGATCCGCTGACCAACGACAGGTGCGGTCCTCCATTCATATTGGGGGTTAGGCGTAGAACTGACAACTCTACACTGTAAAAAGACATGCCAAGAAACAGCAATATGAGGCCATGGATGTTCCCAAGGTAAAATATTCCGGAGGTAAAATAGTCTCCCATTCGGATGTCCGTGCGGGGACTACTTTGGGAGGTCCCTGGACTAAGGATAAGATCTACGTTAGGAATAAGGATATTAAAGTAGGCACTTGGAATGTTCTGAGCCTTTACCGGTCTGGGGCATTTCAGTGTACAGATAATGAGATAGTTAAGTATAAATTAGATGTAGTAGCTGTCCAGGAAGTTAGGTGGCCAGGAGAAGGGAATTGTAAAACTAAAAATTATACTTTTTTCTATGGTGGTACTGAAAATCATAATTTTGGAACAGGCTTTTTCATAAATAATATAATTATCTCAGCCCTTGAAACAGTAGAATTTATTAATGATAGGATATCATATGTAGTTTTACAAGGTAGTTGGTGCAAAATTATTTTAATAAACATTCATGCACCAACGGAAGATAAAGATGATAATACTAAAGAACACTAATATAAATTAAAAAGACGTAAATAAGAATTGGGAGCACATACGTAATGCAACAGAATCAGCAGCTCAAGAAAGTATAGGATACCATAAACCAAGAAAAAGTAAGCCGTGGTTCGATAATGAATGGCATAACCTAATAGAAATAAGAAATCAGGCTAGACTTAGGTGGTTAAACAACTCTGATGATACAAATTTCAGCAATTATAAAAGAATAAAGCCAGAAGTTAAACGCACGTTTAGAAGTAAAAAAAGAGATTACTTGAGAAGTAAAATTAACGAAATTGAAACAAACAGCAAAAATAAAAATATCAGAGATTTATATAAAGGTGTAAATGAATTTAGAAAGAGGTGGCAACCTAAAGTAAACTTGATAAAATATAAAAACGGCAATTTTTTGGCTGACCCAAGCGATATTTTAAATAGATGGAAGAACTACTTTAATGACATTTTAAATGTTCATGTTGGAGATAAATCAGAAGTAAATGAAGTGCACACAGCAGAACTTTTAGTTCCAGAACCTAACTTGACTGAAGTTAAAGATGCTATTAAAAGGCTTAAGAATAACAAAGCACCTGGCATTGATTTAATACCAGCTGAGTTTATTACATATGGTGGGAATTCGTTAATATGTCAAATTCATAAATTAATTTGTCTTTTCCCCATCAACTCCCTCTTGTTGGGTATGCCTTCTGGTGCCACTGAATCGGCAACTAATTAATTATAGAATGAGAAACAGTTCGCATTGAGATAGTATTCTCCTTCGGCACTAGAGAGCAGCAGCAACAAGTAAATGCAGCACTGCCGAGCGGAAGAAAGTTAAACTAAATGGTCTTGCATCATTTGTGCTTAGAAATCCTGTAGATGCCTGTTCGTTTATTTCGGTAAAGGAGTTAGTGAGTTCATTCTTTATAATTTTTCTTCCTTTTATAGAATTATACAGTCTCTCTCAGATGAAGGTTTCGTGTGTTAATTTGTTCCTTTGAACTGGTTGTTATTTTCATTAATTTCATCTAAATATCATCCTCATCGTCACGATTATCCTCAACTCAAGAGACAGAATAGCGAGCTTAAGTAATAAAAATACAAACCAAATTTACGAGTTATGGATAAAGGCTAGAAAATTTATGACAAAATAGAACATTTCCAACAGAGTAAAAGTTATTTCCTTAACTAAACCAATCTCCATAGGAATTTTTCTACAAGTATTACAAATTGCACAATGTCGTCCTGTTGGTGCATGGTAGTAATTTTATTATCTAATGTACAGTATGTGAATTTAATTGTAGCTAACTTGTACTTTGTACACTTTTATGGGGTAACCAGCAGGGGACGAGCGAGAAAATAGCTAGCCTTAGCTTCTCCTATAAAAGCAAATTTCCAGAGGGATGAAGATATAGAAATGATGAAGAGAAGAAACAAGGTGATAGAAAAAGAGGAGGGGGAGAGAGTGTATTAGAAAGGAAGAGCCAGGGAGATAGAGAGAAAGTATGAAAGAAGCAGAGAGAGAGACAGAGAGAGAGAGAGGAAGAGAGAGAATGAAAGAAAGACCAATAGAAATGTAGAAAGAAACACAGCAGACACAAAATTCGAAAGGAGGAGGAAGAGAAGATAGGAAGAAAGAAAAAGTAGAATACAAGAGAGATAGAAGATAGGAATGTGAAAATTAAGAGAGAGAGAGAAAAAGGTTAGAGGCATAAAGGGAGATAGAAAGTTGGAAAAAAGGGGAAGAGAAGAGAGAAAATTAGAAAAAGAAGAGAGTGAGTGACTTAGATAGAGAGAGAGAGAGAGAGAAAGGGAACTGATATGAATGTAGAAAAAGGTAGAAGGGAAGAAAGTGGAAACAAGGATACAGAGAAAGATAGAACGAAGGCAAAACAAGCAGAGGGAAAATGGAGAAAGAATTGTGAAAATAAGAGAGAGAGAGAGAGAGAGAGAGAGAGAGAGAGAGAGAGAGAGAGAGAGAGAGAGAGAGAGAGAGAGAGAGAGATGGAAATAATACAAAATAGAATCTTAGCAACTTGACCATCGGTGCAGAGCTTATCAAGAAATAAATTCGTCCACTCATGAGACAACCGGAACGAAAATATTTCCACTGCAGACATTTCTAACAGGCAATAGTCTTGATTCAGCGAAAAACAGTCTGCAACTTGAAGGATTCATCAGTAAAGGGTTGAAAGTGCTTTTGTTTGTTGATCCACATGATGAAAAATCTGAACTTGATATGTTATAATGCTACAACTATTATTTGCAACTGTCTAATATGTCACTGTCAATTTTAACTTTCTTATTCGTTTGGTTACTCATTTTAACAGACAATAAATAAATTAAGTAAGATAATAAATACATCTAAAGATAATGACAGCAAAGATCCTGGTTTTCAAAGGCAAGTCCGTCCTATAAGTTTCTTTCCTTAACAACTTTTCATGCATTTGATGTGAAATTTTTGTTGGGAAAACTGGACCAAATGAAAGAATGATTTTATGATCCCCGCTATGCTTTAGTAACTTTCAAACATAAAATGAATCTTTGTGCTTTAATTCCCACACACACACTGTGTTACGAAAACCGAAAGTACTAACCTGCAATGCATGCGAAATATTGTGGTAACTTGCTTGATTGGCTCATCCTGACGATGTAAGACTTCAAACGTTGCACTCAACTGCAAGACAAGACGTAAACATTGGTCGTAATTGTATGCTTATTTTTACTGGTTTTAGATAACGATTTACAACAATATTATCACTTTACTTCAATGCTCATGAGTGAATTTACACGTCCATGACATTAACTTATATAAGTTACATATTTATCTTTGCATATATATATATAAAATAAACAATAGTCTTGGTCAAGTGCATGATAAGATACAAATCTATTGTCTTTCTCTAGATGTAAAATGAATCACTATTATATGAAAAAACTTAGATTAAGATACTATTGAAATGTATAGAGTGTCCTTGAGAAATCGAAGCGGTTACAGTTACCTGCCTCTTCCCAAAAGACAGCTTCTATTGTCTTATTTGACTGTAATTTGTCATCCCATTTCGAGTTTCATTTAGAGAATGTAATTATTGTGTTTCAAATAGTCAATCAGTGGCGCAACCACAGGAGGGCAGGGGGCATTGTCCACCCCCAACCTTCGACCGAAGTCAATTCTAGGTGAAAGAAAGAATGCCTTGTCGCCCCGTGATATTATTTTCACCCTATTAGGGGCAACTATGGGGGGAGGGGGCAAACATTGATGGCCAAGGGTACCTGCAGGAGCGCCCAGAGGAGCAATTGCCCCCATTGATTTCAAGTTTTATGCAAATGGAAATACATTTCGTAAAATGTAGTTGCTCACTTCGTTCGCAATGCCTGCTTTTCTCAGTCTCGTCAAGTTCAGAGCCATATCTAGGGGAACGCCCTATTAAATCAATATTGTTGTCAGTTGCAAAAATTGGATCTAAAAATTTTCTTGCTCGCTTCGTTCGCAATATGATTGTTTTCTGTAATGTACTTTAATAATATGTGTTGTATATATGTATTGAATAAACTTTGAATATGTACACAATTTAGTGTTGCGTATGTTTTTTCCTTATATTATGTCGCTTGTTGCATATGTGTAAAACACATCTTGAACGTGAAAGTTATACATGTTATGTACAAAAAGAATTATCATCGGAATGCATTTATCATTCATTTTCTGCCATTCAAAAATACAATTGGTGTGCTTGTTTTCCATTATTAACTAATGCGAAATTGAACGTGTTAAAAAAATATTTAAAATAGTTTGTTTCAAACAAATGCTTTAGCACCGATTTCTACCAACATTTTTCGTAATTTATGAGGATAATCAAGTCTTTGATACTACTACTACCACTAGTAATAATAATAATAATGTCATTATTATTATTATTATTCGTAGTATTATTATTATGATTATTACATATTAATTATATTTTTATATATAATAATAATAGTTATTATTATTATTATTGGTACGTTTATCCTGGTACTTGCCCCCACCAGACAAAAGTTCGTGGTTGCGCCTCTGTAGTCAATACATTAACATATTAATGTTTCGTGTAATATACATTTTATTGGCATACAGGTGGGCTGTTGGCTGCGTAAGTGGATATTGAAGTAAGTCTAATTCACAGGCTTAGTCTTCGTTAGTAATTTTGAAAAGAAATGTCAAAATGACCGCTAAAGTTTAGTAGCCACACGAATACTGAAGTGTTTAAGCACAACAGTTTTCAGGTTTTTTTTTTTCAGCCTTCAAAATAAAATGTCTGTATGTAATCATCAGTGTCAAAATGACAATAAAGTCCTGAAATAGTCGATTCAATATTTGAGTACCAATGAGACATACACGAGGAAGACAACCCTATGCAACAACAACAGCATAAAACATCAAATGAGTATATGCTGTGCGGAACGCCCTCAAGGCTGCAACACTGATCCAGTAAGCTTTAAAATGTCGTTTTGCCATTTTAAAGATAGCTGCTCCACTGGTACTTGCATCAGGTTTTTCGCCCTCTTGAGGCCTAAAAGTAATAGAAATTCTTCGCACCAGCATGTCGACTAGAGTACTGCATGGAGCCACTTTCGCTCGCTCGGTCGTACTTCGCTCGAGCGTATACCATTAAGTATCATCATTTTAACATTGTGACAATAATCCTAGACATGGCCGTAGGCAGGAAAAAATTTCGGGGGGGGGGGGGGGTCATTCATAATTGTTCCCATGGGCGTCGCCAGAAATTTCAATAATAGAAATAATAACAATAATTGTACAATAACAATTAAAATTTCATAATAATAAAACAATTTTATTCCATAATATTAATACTAATAATAATTATTATTATATTATTGTTATATCCTTGAGGGGGCTTACTCAATCCAGCAGATGAGTAAATATCCAGCACAAGTTTCTTTTTGTGTTTTTTACATTTCATACAGTGTGTACTGTAATGCAGAATTATTATACTTCGTCATTAAACTTTAGATACCTTCTTTAGATACCTTCAAGAGAAAAGCTTTAAAAGTTAGATGGAAATTTTAGTCATAAAGTTTTGTTGTTTGACTTTAAAATTATTTTTTTTGAATTTTGAAAACTGTGGAACCAATTATTCTTTTTAAAAACTTAGCCTGGTGCATGGATTGTAACCTCAATCGCGAACGTAATGCGCTACAAAACTGGAGATCCTTGGTTTGAACTCCTATCAAGGGGGATTTTCGACTTTATCGGACAGGGAATTTAAAAGCTGGAAAGGGAATTTTGGGACAATCATAAGGGAATCTTCAGTCTATATTCCTTGTGACGCAGGAGCAACACTAGAAAGATGACAGCAGAAGTGATAATGGAGGGGTCGCGGGTGGGTTACGATTCTGAGAATAAATCCTGTTTCACTCAAGTTTCAGAATTCCAAATGTATGAAAATTCTAGCTCGATCGTTTCAACATTATCTCCATGTACTTTTGTGATGCTTCGAAAATAAAATTGAAAATTTGTTACAGATTTTGGTTTCTGAACTTCCTTTAATCCAACATGTTAGAAGTTTCGGGGGGTGTTTGAACCCTAGAAACCCCCCCTCTAAATACGGCCATGATCCTAGACACATGTTTGAAAAATATCCGCTTTGGTAGTTTCAGCCCACAATCATCGATTTCATTTTCATGTATCACTGTATTGGTAGGATAGACTAAACTACATTTTAATATGGAGATACTGACTACATTTACTTAAGTTTGAATTCCACTACTTTTCCCCTTCACGATCCATATTTGAAGGCCCACGCTCGAGTGAAGAAGCTCTCAATTCCGTACGCTATCTAGCGTCACCCGTGGGAACCATTTGGCAATCGAGCGAAATGATCTTCTTCACTCTAAAGGATAAGGTTCGATGATTGTGTCACTTCGCAGTGGTGACACTTAATCAGAGCTTGAAAATATAAATTAATTCACTAATAGTGTATGTTGAAAAATGGTAAACTGGTGAAATTTTATATGAAAAAATCTACACGAAATAAAATAAAAAATAAATTAATATTTTCAGTTGACAAATGTATTCTTACTGTCATTATCGTCTGTCTGAATTACTCAGCATGATTTTAAAGAAAGAAGTAATTTATTTTGTTTATTTATCTAGTTCTATCTACGCATATATGTGTGTATGTCGATAGTATTTCAATACGCATGTACATGTGACAGTTATGTCAAACCTCAAGTTCACGAAAGCCGGAGTGTTGCAATATTACATTGTCAGAGCTAAATTTGCAGTACTCACCCAGGCAGTAGCTTTGTGTTGTTTGGCAGTTTCTGTCGCAAACTTAATAATTACATCTCGCATCCCTCGTCGATTGTTATTGTTATCTCGTTATGTTTTACATGGAACACTTGACATACAAACACGTGAACGCTTGTTGTTTCCATTTCATAGCAAGATAACCAATCGAATGATATCACTGAATGCTTCCATGGCTCGTGACTTTCCTCCCAGTATTCGTGGTCAAAAGTGTTTCCCGATTTGCAATCAAAATGCGAAGCTGACACCGTGGGGACAAGTCAGACTCAAATGGAGTAGTTTTTCTTGAAGGAAGATTGAGCCACACATTTCGCAACAGACGTCCTTCGATTTCCTGATCGCCCTCGGATCCAAGGTGAAGGTGTAACACTTTTCCGGTTCAAGGACAATTTTTATAATATATAATATAATATTTTTGTAAATCAGTGGCGCAGAAATGTATAGGGGTACATTGAACACCTTCAAATAATTTGACAGACGTTCAAAAAATATATTTTGGAGTTAAACGTAAAATCATTATTTTATGTATGTCCTTATTCAAAATAATTCAAACCACTTAGAACGTATTTTGCGACATTGAGGTACCAGTTACCTTACGTGATCTGTTCTCGGATAAATTTATAAGGAACAAAAAAACTGTTTCAAATGAGTGTCAACGATGAGACCTAGAACTTCAGGTGTTTATTAATTATACATGTTTTAAAAAACTGTTAGAAACTATATTTTTGGAAAATAGCAATTTAAAAAAATAAATCATTTTGCGAATATTGATTTTTATTGGCAGTGCAACGTTATCCAAGCTTTAAAAATTGATAGCTGTTTGGCCTGTCCTAAAATAGACAATAGGCTCTCTCCTCCTTTCTATCTCTCTCTCTCTCTCTCTCTCTCTCTCTCTCTCTCTCTCTCTCCACGTACACACACGCGCGCGCGCGCGCTCGCACACACACAATACACGCAGCCATATTAGAACATACCCATAGAACAATAATTTACATGTATACTTCATATGTACCTTGTACCCACCAAATCAAAAACGTATCTGCGCTACTGATAATAATGGATGTACAATAATAAAAATAAAAACATGAAAACATTACAAAGACCTACATATTTTGGAGTTAAACGTAAAATCATTATTTTATGTATGTCCTTATTCAAAAGAATTCAGACAACTTAAAACGTGTTTTGCGACATTGTGGTGTCAACCCTCAAATATGTACCATGATGACCTTCTCCTTGAAGAAAAACACATTTAATACTAAATATTTCATAAAAAATAATTGTGTTCAAAGATTGCCACACAAAAGGACCTGGGCGTAATATTTGAGGAGAAACTTTCCTTTCCTGAGCACATCTCTACAGTCACAAGGGGTTCAATGCGTATGCTGGGTCTTCTCTATCGTTTCACGGAAATAAACAACTTGACTGCCCTCAGCACCTTTTACAAATCTTTTGTGTCACCTAAAATTGAATACTGTTCTCCGATCTGGTCTATGGCATGCCCCTCAAATTCAGATAGACTAAATTCCGTCCTAAATTTCCTCCTGGCCATTGTTCGACACCGAATTGCGTCCACAAAACACTTGCAAAAGTTCATCCTCCTGCAAATGTTAAATATCCAAACTCCTCAAGAGAGACATAGACTGGCTGACCATATATTTCTACATAAAATAGTGAATGGCAACATCAGAAGTGACCGCCTTCTTCAGGAAATTCACTTTCGTGTGCCTGCCCGCTCAACAAGAAGCACTCAACTTTTTGCTTCTCAGAAGCCGAGATTGTGCCTCATCCAGCGCTCTCTGTTCCATAGACTGCCCAGTGAATATAATAATCTAGGAAGCCAAATATATATTTTTGAAAATCTGGACCGCTTTAGAAGAAAGGTAACTAAAAGTATGTAAGTCTCTTAACCACATGTCAGTTTTGTATGTTATTATTTTTGTTCTCATGTTCTATAAAATCGTTCCAATGTAAAATGGCTAACGCTGTATTTGGAATCTTCTATTAAATAAATAAATATAATATTTGAACAACTTTACTGCACGTTTAGTCTCTAAATACTGGCAATAAATCGATTTTGTATGAATATATAAATAAAATGCGTGAGATATGTTATCTTAACCTTGAAATTATTGTGGTAATTCAAACTTAACCTAAAACAAAATGTGGTATGCTTCCGTCGATCTAAAAACCCCTCTAAGCCCTAACCTAAGGTAACGGGGTATTTCCGAAATACGAAACTTGTGCCCCACCCATCCATGATCCACCCGACAGCTTACCAAGGTTTCTGCTTATGCCTTCGACGTCCAGAGCTATCGAGGAAGTAGCACAAATCTGGTGGGTTTTGTTCCGACATGGGATTTGTTTTCTTGTAAATTGACAAGTGGACTCACCTCTATAAATGTTGCTTTCCTGTTACTTTCTTCATCTTCATATTGGGTCAATGTGAGGGACGAGGTTTTAACGCTCAGCTCAGCGTTCATGGTGCTCTGCCATTCTTGAGCTGCTCTTACACGATTCAATGTCATTGAAATAGAGAATTCGTGACCCAACAAAATCCACAATTGAAAGCCGTTGAACAACGTTCTCATTGGAAATCTTGGAAGGTCTGAAGCTGCATCCGTACTACACGATTAAAGGAATAATTGAAAACAATTTCGTGTACGGTAAGAGAAATAAATAAATAGACTGGCCGTAACAAAGATGATAATTTTCTTTCCAAAGGAAGAAACAATCTTTATATCAGAAACTCGAAACAAGTGCAATGTATTTTGGGGCGTAGCACGTGGTAGGCGAAGTGGGCCTCGCGTCCCATGGGGTTGATACGAAAAAAGTAAGAAATGGAAGTGAGAAAAATATGAAAATGGCTAATCTTTATGGACAATAAAACTAAAACATTGTATCTTTTCGGGCTTTAAATTTTAATTTAACGTTATAGTTTGATTGAATATGTCAAATCAGAAGCGTAACATACAGGTGAAAGGGCCCTAAAGTAACGAGGCCCAGAAAAATGTAAATAATTACTGTCGTATTTCTCATGTGGAACATGAGTTTAGAAAGGGGTGGCAACCTAAAGTAAACTTGATAAAAGATAAAGACGGTGACAGCAGAACCTTTAGTTCCAGAACCTAACTTGACTGAAGTTAAAGATGCTACTAAAAGGCTAAAGAATAACAAAGCACCTGGCACTGATTTAATACCAGCTGAGTTAATTCAATATGGTGGAAATTCATTAATATCTCAATTTTATAAATTAATTTGTTTAATATGGAATAAAGAAGAAATCCCTCAACAGTGGAAAGAATCCATAATTTTTCCTGTGTTTAAAAAAAGGTGATAAAATGAACTGCAATAATTACCGTGGAATTTCTCTACTCTCAACAACATACAAAATATTAATATTGTCTAACATTCTTTTAACAAGACTAACCCCATATGCTAATGAAATTATAGGTGATTATCAATGTGGATTTAAACGTAACAGATCAACTACAGATCAAATTTTTCACATCAGACAGACACTTGAAAAAAGTGGGAATATAATCAAAATGTCCATCAGCTATTCATTGATTTCAAAAAAGCATATGATTCGGTCAAAAGAGAGAAATTATATAACATATTAGTAGAGTTTGGAATACCTAAGAAGCTTGTTAGTACGATAAAAATATGCACCAGTGAAACAGAAAGTAAAATTCGTGTGGGTATTAATATGTCTGACAAATTTACAATTCATGATGGGTTAAAACAAGGAGATGCATTATCTCCATTGCTCTTTAATTTTGCCTTAGAATATGCTGTTAGGAATGTAATAGAAACTAAAGAAGGACTAAAATTAAACGGTGTGACTCAGTTGTTAGCATATGCAGATGATGTAGACCAGTGGCGCAGGAACGTTTTTCATTTGGGGGGGTACAAAATTCAGCCTCCCATATATACGTACATCGTATAAAAACACATACTACTGCACCTAGAAATACATTTCGGGGTCCAACCAAGTGTTGCAATAATAATAATAATAAATAAATAATTATAAATAAATAATTATAATAATTATATTCAATTAAATTAAAATATTAATTAAATATGTAAGTTATCTAGCTTACGTGTAGTTAGGATCGCCAAGATTTGCATAAAAACAACTGCCTTGGCAAGGAATTGAATGTCAAATAGAAAAATAATTGAATATTTATTGAATAACAAACAAGGAGTTAGATCCAATTAACGAAAAGTAAAGTTTGTGATTAATATTTTATGGATATTATCATTAGTTGTGTGCATAAATCTTTTGGAACCCTTCAAAACCGTATGAGAAAAATTCCTTACCTTCCAATAAGTTCAGCGGAAATAACCATCGATTATATAACAAATGCTAAACAATTATATTTTGATTATTTACTTTTACTTCTTGGTAAGTCTTTCGGGGGAGTGTCCGGACACCCTCCTAAATACGTCCTTGATACTTAGGTATAATGTGAAGGCATGGGAAATATTCTATTTTAGAACAGCACGCACGAATGTCCTGTAATTTAATGCAAAATTTGCATAACAATTTTTTTGTTTGTTTTTCTTAGAATTTATGTTTTTTAAAACAGATTTTAAAACCAGATAACAATTCTGAAACATATAACGCTCTGGACTTCGTTCTGGGCTTATTTGAATTTAACGGATCTGAAAATCAGGAGTTCGAAATGTGAAAATTGCGAACAAATATACATCTATTCATTTTAATGCAGGTTGAGATTGAAGGGGGCGAGGAGGATCTTGAGCCACCCCAACCAGAAATAATCATCTGGATATAGAAACCACATTATGAATATATCATACTTATAGAGTTCCACTTCAGTTCATTCTAATTTTAAATTCCCATAGCTACTCATAAAAATATTTTTATACAATTTATGGCAGATGTGTACCACATCCAATGTCTTTTAGAAGCCATGTATTTGGTATTTACTCAGACATCTGTAGGGCGTTGTAAAAAAACAAAAAAAAAAACCGTTGAGATGGTTCCCGATTAATTCGTAAGAAGTCTAACTTTGAAATATTTGTGAAACATTTGACAAAGCATTTATTTGTTATGTAATTAGCTGTACCTAATGACATTTTTCAAGCACTGAAAGTACTATCATTAGTCATTACACATACAAAACCGAAATCGTTCAGATGTCAGAGGAAGCAAGGAAAGACATACTATTAAATGCAGATACATGCGTGTGTTTTAGGGTGACATGTCAATTTCTGGTTTCTGTGAAAAGGTAAACTTTAATGTAAGAAAAAGCATGTGCGCGTCATAGTTAAAGATTTTCGCATCTACAAAGAAAATCCAAAACACATTCCCACCTCGCCAGCCTCCGTGGCTGAGGGATTAGCTTAGCGTTTTGGCCAGTGCCGGATCTACAATCCACAAAACACCGCAGTTCAGGGGTAGGGGGCGGAGACAAGTAAGCATTTAGGGGGCCCTAAGCCATTGACATAGTAACATAGTATAGGGTTCGTATATGCGTATGTTTAAAGTATGTAAAATATAAACTCAGCTACTCAGGGGCAAAGAAATGAATACGATATATACAGGTAAAGGTAAAGTTCCCTGTGCTGTGCATCTCTGTAGCACCGTGACATGAAGGCACGGGGTAGGGCTCCACATATTTTCGTTGTTGGCCATCTTGGAGGTGATGTGATCAGCACCACGCTGCGGCCGCGATTATCCCCTGGGTACCATTTAATTTAAGGCTGCGTGGGCCCTAGAGCCGCTTTATGCTGGGACAAAGCCGGAAAAAATCTGATATTAAGACACCCACCCGGGTTTCCCGTGTGGCAGTCAGACAGAATCAAATGAGGCTAGAATTTCACTAGCAATGCAGTGGTGAAGGTTTCTTCAAACTAACTTGAATCAGGAACAACTTACGACTGCATGATTGTAACAAATGTATCATTTTCCAGGTGTGAGAAAAAGGTGTCAAATAGTCGTAGCTATATACCACATCACCTCCCTTTCCATTTTTTTAAGAAAATGAGTTGAATTCAATATGGTGGGCGTCTATTTGGAACACACCAATGTGGTCCCCCTAAGCCAGTGGTTCCCAACCTTTTTCTGTCCGGGACACACCTTGAAGGATATTACACTTCATGGGGCCCATAAGCATAGCCGCCGGCAAAATTACTTGTAGGGCTGTGCATCCAGTTTATAATCATATTTTTGCTAACATCGAGTACTTTAAGAAGCCCTCTTTTACGCTTACTTATACAAATTACACATAATTCATTCAAGAAAAGTAAATATGTAATTTAAAAGACTAACTGTGAAAAAAATTCCAGTGAACTCTTAAAACCGCCGCAATCCATTTGTTCATAGGCGGTTAGCTTTGTAATCTAAGCAATCTCGATAGCACAATAGCGATGTGAAATGACTACAGGTGACACCTCTCGGCAATGGCATATATATATATATATATATATATATATATATATATATATATATATACACACACACACACATAGCGTATGTGTGTGTGTGTAAAGGTAGGTAGGTAGAGATGACCCCTTTGGCAATATTTTGCGGGGGGGGGCTAAGATTTGTAGATCCGGCACTGGCTTTGACGCCAGAGATCCCTGGTTGGGCATGTGAGTGAGTGTTCATCAATTTCATATCATCACTCATCCCCATCTTCCCGATTATCCAAAAGTGGCAGAAAAGTGCAGTAAAATAAACCAAATAAATCAATCAAACCTTCCCATCTCACTCAAAGACCTTGCGAATCCAATCCAAAATCTACCAATAGAACCTGCAGTGAGTTTCATTTATCTCGGGCATTCATCTGACTAATGTAATTTTCTTACAGATTGACTTTAGGGTTTAACTTAAAATGGCGTTGTTTGTGTTGCATTCGATACCAAAATTAGATTTTAAGCAATTAATGTCCAATTATAAGTATACCTAATACATAGGTAAAAATAATTCCCCTCCTCTGATAATATCGCAAATTGCACCCTGTTTAAATGTGTAGGAAAAATTTCATTTCACCTAGGAATGATATCGCGATGCGATGAGTCGAGAATTGTCACAGCCTCATCTCGTCTCCGGTGTGGCGAGGTCCGTCTCGTTCTTGTTTGTGTTTATTTTTGTTTCGGTTTCCACTCAGAAGTTATTAAAACTTATTCTAGATTCACTTCATGCTCAGATAGGCTAATCGGGACTCTATTTTCAAAATCTATTAATATAGGTTTAAGTATAGTTTTCCGAACACCCCCTTACAAAGCTATGAAAAATATGGGTGAGGTACAGCAGTACATTCTACCCCCAAGTTGGTCTTTAGTGTCTCGTCTCGCTCGTATAAATATTTCGTTTTGGTAAATTCCATTTTAAATATTCAAAAGGAAATGGGATCAGTCATATACTCTTCTGATGAAGATTTGTATCTTATCTTCGAATCGACACGACCATTTCTTTAGAAAAGTGTACCCCCACCCACAACCCCTAACGCAAAGGAGCATTCGTCTGCAGCGTGAGTTTCTGAGACCTAATCTGATTCCATCGTTCCACACACATTTTAAACAATTTTCATCTCCTTAAAGAGGTTTCCAATAACTTAGGTCAATGAACTAACTAGTAGCAAACACAATGTAGTAGAATAAGTTTAGAATGGTTTGAATTTCTGTTGTAAGGAAGATAACGTTTATAAGTTATAAACAATATACACTTTTTTATTGGGCGAACTGAAAATAGGTTCTTTTAACAGTAGCACCTTGCGTCTACTGTCAAATTACCAAGCGGGTACAGGGGGTACAACTCGATTTACAGATTTAGGGGGTACAGTACCCCCCTTCAAAAATTTAGGGGGGTACAATGTACCCCTGTACCCTCCCGTTCCTGCGCCACTGATGTAGACTTACTGGGGGATGATGTGAATACATTTAAGAATAATGCTAAAATATTTTTCAAAACTTCTAAAGAGATAGGTTTAGAAGTTAACAAAGAGAAAACTAAATATATGCTTACAGGCCGAAACCAAGTGTTAGGTAATAATCAAAATCTAATTATTGATAACAACTCGTTTGAAACAGTTTCCAAATTCAAATACTTAGGAGTAATATTAACAAATGAAAATTATATTAAAGAGGAAATAAAAAGTAGGCTTAATTCAGGAAATGCATGTTACTTCTCTCTTCATAAACTTTTGTCTTCTCGTTTAATATCTAAGAAACTAAAAGTTAAAATATACAAAACTGTAATTTTGCCTGTATTATTATATGGATGTGAAACTTGGTCCCTTACATTGAAAGAGGAACATAAATTGAGAGTATTTGAAAATAAGATCCTTAGGAAAATCTTTGGACCAAAAGGGATGAGGAGACAGGTGAGTGGAGAAGGTTACATAATTTTGAACTACCTGATTTGTATTCATGCCCAGATATTATTAGAATAATTAAATCAAGAAGACTTAGGTGGGCAGGCCATGTGGCACGAATGGGAGAGGAAAGAGGAGTTTACAGGATTCTTGTTGGGAAACCTGATGGTAAGAGACCTGTAGGAAGGCCAAGACGAAGAAGGAGGGACAACGTTGAGATGGACCTAAAGGAAATCGGTAGGGATGGAAAAGAGTATATAGATCTTGCTCAAGATAGGGAAAGATGGAAGTCGTGTGTTGCTGCAGCCATGAACCTTCGGGTTTAAGAAGGCTACAGAGTTAGTTAGTTAGTTAGTTAGTTTCTCATGTGGAACATTTACGCAAAAAATGACGATAACTTGCTTGGGCATTTTATGTATTTATTCCTCTCTTGAATAAAAGCACGTTGTCTTGTAATTTCTTCTTTCTCTTGACCTTGCACGATTTTAATATGTTAACAGTAAGGAAGAATTCACACCGAAGAAACATGCGACACGCAACACGCGACACGAGTGTTTCACACCGAAGAGACAAGATGCACGCGGCAAGCCACACTGGTTTCTTTGCTCAGTTTGCATGATGGTACCGATATAATTGCATTATTCAGTTTATTAGCGACCCGAAAATAACGTAACAAGAGACATTGTTAATGTAAATTGCGTTGTAAAATTTTGTGCAAGTTATTGAAACTTGGGAGAGGCATGTTGTGCATGAGAAAACTGAGAAATAATATGCACTGACCTCAAACTGTATACGCTAGACTTTTCAGAATGAATAAAGCGAATACCTAAACACTAGAGAAATTGTTCTCAACCTTCGTGAAATCATGTCACAGTATTTTTTTTAAGTCAATGCCCTTAGGCGAAGAATTTTCCTCGTAAATCTTTACAGTATTGAAGATTTTATGCATGAATTAACATGTAGATACCTATGAAATTAAATATTGATAAATAAATTCTAGCATAATCATAAGAGTAATAATAGTTTGATTACGTGTGTAGGATTGTTGACAAATATAAACATATGGAAGACAAAGTGGTAACGTCGTCCCCTTGTAATTAAGTGATCCCGGGTTCGATAACTGGGGAGGCACCGGGCAGATCCAGTTCTGATTAGTCTTTTTGTGCATAAAATAGACTTAAAAAACTAAAACTCACAACTCAAATATGATATTGAGATTATGATAGTTGTCAACCAGTTTCAGCAGAACATTTCGGTGCTCAGTATAGTTGATACGAGGGCACGGTATCGGGTCGCGGCCCGGCGGTTGAAAAACAAAGCACTAGAGTACTTTAACATGTTGACTAATATATTTTGGACTAAAGTGCCTCCATAAGCTGACTTTTGCAAATAAAAGCAGTCAGGTAAATGGCTAAATACACGATGTTTTAGGCAAATTACAGCCAATAGATAACTGCATCAAAAAACTTGATAAAGCGAAATGAACGTTGTGTTTAAAGCCCCTATCACACGGAACTGGATTTCTAGTTGGAATGCCCTAGTTGGCGATGAACTGACTTTCTGGGTAGTAATCATGGCCGCCTGGCTGACTGCTTGACTGGTTTTGAGGAATAGGACATGTTCTAATTGCTACTAACTTCTTCGACTAGATTCTGTGGAACAGCCAACCAGAGCAAAGTTTGGCCATGTGAAGATAATCTGTGAGTTTGTAAAGTAGCCTTTTTTGTCTGTGGCTTCCGAGTGCATACAACACGAAAGGCATGTGTACAATTGAAAAAGCTAAAATAGTCTTCCATACGTGTATAGTAAACGTTGTAAAGTATGTATTTTATCAGCACCGTTCTTCTCTACCTAAAACTATTTAATACGACGCGATATTCCTCTCGGTTGAATAGTTATCGTATTTTAAAAGTGTGAAGTGATACGTTGTTGACATCTCGCGCGGCCGCCATTATGGGAACGAAAGACTATCGACAAGTACGGTATAACAAATACCGTGTGAGGCCAAAACTAGCAAATGGGTAGCCAGTCCAGCGTCAACTAGAGCATTTCAACTAGAAATCTAGTTCCGTGTGATAAGGGCTTAAATCTTAAAACATTGTTAAAACATTGAACATATCGATACTTTATTATATCAACAAATTAGAGGTTCACACATAATGCCGGTTGGGCTCTCTTCTAGAGTCTAAATACAGCTCGTTGGAATGAAGCATTCGTTGCGCATGCGCGAACAACAAACTGAAGCAACACGATACACGGTATTGAGAAAACGGCACAGTCCGAGAGGCACGTAAGCGACACGCGACACGTGCATCTTACTGTGTCTCTTCGGTTCGAAAGGTTGCATTGATTACTGAGTGTTGGCTTCCAAGCGACACACGTGTCGTGTCGTGTGTTTCTTCGGTGTGAATTCTCCCTAAAGCACCTCGAACTGCCACGGAGCAAGGTGTGGGGAATTTAAATTCTTGCGGTTGTTTTCAACTCAAGGGGAATAAGTAAGTATTTGTCTTATATTGAATACATAAATGTCAAAGAGAGATAAGTTGTAATACATGGAAATTCACAAGCATAGAATATTCTGTTTATTAACTTTCTTATGAACATAAAAATTAGCCTCGTTCACAGCGAAGGACTTTTCATTCCAGTGGAAGCATCGCACTGTAATTGTTGGGAACAACCAGTCACAAAATTCAGCCCTTCTGGAATATCCGTGATCAAAATCATGTGTAATGGAATTCGAACGTCTCTCCCTAGACGTCAGTATGATCTCGGTGCGTTACTTACGCGTTAGAGCCATTTAATGCTTTTGTCTGACAACTCGAAAAGGAGCAAATTGATACAATAATTCAATCATGACTTTTTACTAGTTATAATATACGTTGAAATAACCTTCACCACTGCATTTTTCGTAAAATTCTAGCCTGATTTCATATTTTTACCCCATTCCCATTTAAATTTTTGAAGTTAAATTCAAGATGGCGGCCGTCATCGTCATATTTGCTATAACATTTCCGCCCCTATCATAAAACCTGCAGTGTTAGTTTTGCGGAACAGTATGTCATTCAAATTTTATTCGGGTGTCAATACTTTTGGACCACCCTGTAAAATACCTCTACGTTGCTTAGTACACGCCTTTCATATAACATGCTTACCTATGAAGAAAGTATTTGCTCTTACACGGACGAAACACTTCTTCCACAACGCACACACATTCCACACCCAATGTCGTCTACTCAAAAGTACCAAGTGCCCATATACCTGTGCAAGCAACTTCTTAGATTTCGACAGCGCCATTCAGGTTCAGTGGGGTCATCAACAACAGTCGCATATTTTCTGAGAGAGTAATAAGCATATTATCGCAACTTTATTCTGTTAAGGCACGGGGAATGAGTTGGAATTCTTGACTCATGCTTCCTTAGTCGACAAGCATGGCAGTTCGCAGGCGATAGTGACGGTGAGGCCAGGAAACCTTGATTTTAAAAAAGAAGTGGGAAACAATGCATGTACAGGGTGTACCAAAAGTCTCCTTACCCCCCCCCCCCCTTTGAATTGTAGACAAACCTGCAAAATTTTATTTTAACAGCATGCGTATGATGAGAGGATGGTATACCATTAAATGAGACCAATGACCACCATTTACTCCAGAGGATCTGTGTGCACACTGCTATTTTCATAGCACAGTATTATTCGCCTCCAGGTGAAATGTGAAATCCTGTGTAACATAAGATGTCAGATCTGGATTTCGGGGTGGCCATTTTAAGAGAATTCCTCAATGATGTGTTTAGAGACAAATGAATTGGACGAGGATCGCCAAATTTACCAGCACCTCTAATAATACTGTGCCATGAAAATAGCTGTGTGCACACAGATACTCTGGAGTAAATGGTGGTCATTGTTCTGATTTAATGGTATACCATCCTCTCATCATACGCATGCTGTTAAAATAACATTTTGCAGGTTTGTCTACAATTCAAAGGGGGGGGGGGGTACTAATGGGACTTTTGGTACACCCTGTATATGTGTGGATGGCGGAGAGAGAGAGAGAGAGAGAGAGAGAGAGAGAGAGAGAGAGAGAGAGAGAGAGAGAGAGAGAGAGAGAGAGAGAGAGCATATTAAGAAATATTCTGTCTGTGATACCCGCCATATCATACAGAATTTAATACTTCAGTCGCATATTTACTCAGAAAAAAGACACTTGTGGATGCCTATATGTTATTGCATACGACTTTTTCTCCTTCTCTTGTCAGTGAGAATGTATTGTAAAACAGGGGCGCACTCTGGTCCGTGGTAGGGGCGATTGGATTGAGAGTAGGGAAGGGATTGAGGTCTGAGAGAAATACCAAATTGATTATCACAGTTAATAACAATATTGAAGTCATATTATCATGGACGTCCGCAGGATTTTTTCCAGGGAGGGGCAAGGAAGGTATTTTTTTTCAGGGGGGCAAACAAGGCACATTTTCCCCAAAAATAGTATTGTTCCCTAAAAAAACATTGCTTAAATTTGAATTTATGGTGTTCATGCAATAATTAACACATATTATTGTGGCTAAAATGAAATTATATGTGAAATACATAAGTTTTGGTTGACTTTCATTTTCAAGGGGGCCCAGGACCCCCCTTGCCCCTCCTTCCGGACGCCCATGCAAATTATTAACTAATATGAAGCAAGAATTGTCATGTTGCATATTACGTCCCACTAGAACAAATGTGCTAGTTAAAACCGAAATTTCAAAACGTTGACGATACTTCGTCCAGATTTCTTGTCGCAGCAGCTTGTCACTCGGCACTTGCCTGCCACCTCAAGGGTATTTTTACTAGCTCGTAAACAGTATTGATGAAACTGAGCAGTGCCACACATACTGTCAGCGAGCTAGAATGGCATAGCGACGCGTGCCACGCAAGAACATGTATTGATTTGATTTGTTGTTTTAAGTCCACTTTTATGCACGAATAAGTTAATCGGGACTGGACCTTCAGTTTAGAGTGGAATCCGAGCTACTGTGCAATGTGCCTCCACGGGGTATCGACCCCGGGACCCCGTGATTAAAAGACTAAGACGTTACCAGTATGCCCTCGGAAAGGCATACAAGAACGTGTATTTTTGGGAGGGAACAGAAGATAAAAAGATCGCGAGATATGAATAAAAGCAGTTGTGCAGGAGGCCTTAGAGAGCGTTTCGCGGGTTAACAGCAGACGTCGCTCGCACACTATTGCCGATACTCTCGTGTCGTCTGCTCCTCAGCCGAACAAACAGGCCGAGGTAGCAAGAGGCAGAGGTCACTCTCCCTTCCAGAAGGGTGCAGCGAGCTAGCTGTGGCAACCGGGCTCTCTCATTCGCGGACCTGATTGGTTCTCGCAGCCACACCCCCATATTGTCGTCTGCTGTAAGCCCGCGAAGCGATCTTTCTAAGGCCTCCTGCACTTAATTTATTTTCCTCCATATTGCAAAGTCATTGCTTAGATCAATGAGAATCTCGAGGGTGGGGGGAAGGAGAGTTGGACTGCGATCTGAATATAACTATCGGAATCGCAAAGCCCTCACAATGGCATGCGTCGCACGCCTCTAGCGGCGGTCCTGATTGTCATTTCAACATTAAAAAATTGATTCGGCTTTGCCAAAGACGTTGAATCTGAAAATGTCCTGTTACCGCCATTTAGCAAAAATACCGCAAAACAAACATCAAAATCTGCATTGGAACTCAAGTTCCCACGCACGTGGTGCAAAAATATCAAGAGATCAAACTTGTAGAGCGCAAATTGTCCTGTGTGGTGATCGATTGAGTCTTTTGACAAATTACACTCGTCATGAAGATATATTTCTGCCCTTGGAGGTGCATCATCGTGGCTATCTCTGAAACAATGTGTAATTTCAAAAATTCTATCATTTCAGCACTTGACATTTTGACAAGCTTAAGTGTATCAATCGACGATATGTTCTTGTCATAGAAAAATGAGGGTACTTTCCTGTCCACGTGACACAACAATAACATTCCTCAGTGCTTGTTCTTCTGGCTCCGGTGGGCCATTCGCATTATCTTATCAAACCTTCAAGATGGGGAAGAATGATATATTCTCATGATGACGAAGTATAGAAGAGATAAAGGATTGGAACTGACCACTGCCGAAGCACTTCAACTTACAGATAAGCACTGAAGTAAATTTCTGTCACGTTCCTAAAAACAATATGTTTAGTTTTCTGCAAGAGATTTATCCTGATTTGGAAGTAATTTTTACCATCTACAAGCTTAAAAAAACGACTGAACATTAATACTTATATTAATTGATTATTAAAAAATATTGACCAACGATTTCCAAATCACCTATTTTTTACTAATTGTTTGAAATTCAGAGCTATTATTATACCGGGTGTCCCAAAAGTCGCTTGACCGAGAAATAAATATTTGTACGTATTTGAAAACAATATTACTTGTGTTATTAAATCAACAATAATTGTATAATAATAATTTCTCGGTCAAGCAACTTTTGGGACACCCGGTATATTGCGAAATAAAGAATTTAACACATAACCTTAAATAATAATAATAATAATAAAAAGATTGATAGACTGCAGTGAGGGAAGAACCCACAATTAATATGAAAGGAAAGAACGAACATGTGAGGACATAAGGAAAGAGGATATGCAAAAAAAACTTCATTGATGTATGGAAATGTGTGTACAGACCGTAAAGGTTCATACTGAAATAAACCTCTATTCTATTCCATTCTAACTAGTCATGGACATAAACGTAGAAAAAAAATATCAGAGGAGCGATATATTTTAAAACATAAAATGATTATTAATATTCGAACAAGTGTTCTCAGGTTTTAACCTGCCTGGTAACCCGAGAACACTTGTTCGAATCATGTCGTCAGGACGTGTATGTATATAGATATAGATATTGATATTAACAGCAATAATACTCTCATCATCACCCTTGGAGGGGCCTAATGATGTACACAAAATATAACCAAAAATTGGCACATCCGTTTTCATTACTTCAGGTTTGTCAGTAATAAAGCAATAGTACCATGAAATACGTAAGTTATCATATTTTAATATTATTACAATCCCTATCTACGTATTAGATAGATGGAGATTGTAGGAAAACTATCCTCCTTTGAAAAACATTTGTGTTTGGGTCTAATTTCACTTTTGTAAGTAACTCAAGTGTGTTTTCCGTTGTCAATGTTTCACACTCTCTCTTTCTCACACACACACACTGACATACACCCCCCCCACACACACACACTGACATACACCCCCCCCCCCACACACACACACACACGAGACCGAGACTTGCCTTTCCATACCGAGAACAAGACAGACATGTACAGCCAACGGCAAAGATGATAATAGGCAAATTGTCCATCGCTTTTTTCATTATAATATTTATTTTACATCCTGTGTTGTTTAAAGAAACGGGATTCCCTTGATTCGAACTTCATGTTGACCTAGGGCTGTACTTATTGACGTTTGAATTTCAGTTCATTATCATCACAGTGTTGTAAACAAACGGAATGAAAATTACGATTGACAATTCGCATACTGTTTATTTTGCCGACGGGTGTACAACTCGAGGCTCTACCAAGTCTCATTATCCATACCGACCCTACTATGTTCAGTCAATCAGATATCTATGTTCATGAAGAAGATATCAAACACAAAAACATTCATTATAAAATTTCAAGTGTGTAGCATCCCTCGTCCTTCCCTGAAAATAAAATCCTTTTTGTTGCTATCGACCACCATTATAATCGTTATTTATTATAATATTAATTGACCCAAAATTGTTTCCTTCGACGATCATTATAAATGCCACATTCTTCATTCCATTTTGCAACAAAGGGTTGGGAATGACATGCATTTCCATAATTTCGCAACTACCTAAGCCCAAGTAATATTCCTGATTATCATCCATTGACACTAATACCTGCCCAAGGCATCGGCTTCAAATATGTCTGTTAGGTAGTTACATCAGTCCGGACATGCAAATAAATCTCTGTACGTCAACAAAACTCGTAAGAAAATAAAACGTGCCCATTTTCAAGCTTTCTGAGTGAATTCCCGTTTATCCATAATTCCTCTTGTTCTTGGATAACGAAATCTCATATCAGCTGACAGCCAAGAACAACAATGAAAATTTATCACCAAAAATAGAGGATTTAACTTGCTATAACCTGAATAGGGCACATAGTACAACCTGTGGACAAGCCCCATCGCACCCTATGTACACGTATAGAATGCATGGCATCTTGCACCTACGTGAATATTTCGTTTTCTATTGGATAGCTTATTGATAACAACTACATCATGATACCTGTGCGTTGACTTGAACTATCTGTTACGTCATGTTCATATGCACTTAACTCGTCCGACACGTGATTGGGAAGGCGACAGTAGTGAATCACACCAGCTGACAGATGATCTGTGAATTTCACAAGCAGGAAAATGCTTAAGAATCGGGGTGCGTCACAAGTGGTGGATTAACGACTCCATCTGTGGACTGGCAGATGATAGACGGCGCCCCCTTCAGAGCTAAGAAAAAAGCTGTGTTTCTCCTGTCCTCAATGTTTCCCCCCCTATCCCCACACCCCTCTCTCTTTCAGCGGCCGTGGCAAGAGCTTATGCCCCCGTAGTTGTGCCATAAAATGTTTCATTCCAACTGTGCAAATTATTTATCAGGTACTGATAAGCAAGGCCATTAGGAATGAGATCGTCTCCTTCCCCCATAACATTATCAGGGGAGAGTGGTAACACTCCCAACCCCTTGCAGCAAACTAGTGACATTGGTCCTTCGTGGAGTTACCGATATTTTCATCACGGCCGGAAGGGGCCGTGGTCCCCTGCGCCACTCTCAAAGTTCCTTTGCGGAGGTATGTTGCCTGAGGTAAAGGCCAAATCATACGGAACTGGATTTCAGTGTTGCCAAGTTGGCCCTTTTGAGTACGTACGCAGCCCCAAAATTCAGCAAAAGCCCCAAGGGGCTTTTTAGCCCTACAGAGAGAAATCTTCCTACAAATCTAGCCCTTTCAGTAATGAAATATTTTTTGGTATTTCAGTAAACTGCAAAGAAGAATTCACTTAACCGACTCTCCTCTGCACCTGCAAGTTCGTCCTGGGACCCCTCCTGGGGAGCAGGTAGCAAGTGCACATTGTCACTTTATTCCCTTGTTTTTTTGGTTTTGGTATGCTGTGTAGCCCGAGGAGAATTACGGATAACGTCGATTCCAGAAAATGCGAATCTTTGTTCAGTTGCATTGCATCTGGTCCTTGAAAGTTCACAGAAGTGCGGTGCGGAATCGACGAATCGTTCGTAACAGTGAGTCTCACCCAGAGACTAGTTCGTGCGTGCGGCCGTGTGTGTGTGTGACTGTGCATGTGCATATATACGAGGGGCGATCAGGTTGCTCCGACCCTAACATAGAAGGAATGACGTCTCGACTGATTTTTTATTTTGTTATTGTTTAGTGATCCTTTACATGCTTTCAATCTGAATTGCAAGTCTGAGTAACGTACAGTTTTCTTTTTACAGGGGTTTAACTGAGTGAAGTTGTGTCAATGTGCCAGAATGGAGAAAACTGAGGTGAGAGCGGTGATCAAATATTTTGTGAAGAAGAAGTGGACGGTATCCAAAATTCATGAGGACTTGGTGGATACATTAGGAGACAGTGCTCCTTCATACAGTATGGTGAAGAGATGGTGTCGTGAGTTTAATTGTGGGAGAGAGTCGTGTGAGGATGAACATGCAGGTGGAGCACCAAAAACTGTCATGACCACCGAAAACATTAACAAAGTCCACGATATCGTGCTCATGGATCGTCGAGTCACTATCCGTCATGTTGCTGAGATGTGTGGCCTGTCATATGGCACTGTGCAAAACATAATTACCCAGGAATTGCAAATGAAAAAAATTGCTGCAAGATGGGTCTCTCGAAACCTCACCCCAGATCAGAAGCGCACCCGAGTGCTCATCAGTCAAGAACTTCTTGACAAGTTTCGTGCTGATATAGACGTTTTCCTTCCCCGATTTGTAACTATGGATGAAACATGGGTCCATCACTTCGACCCAGAAACAAAATCACAAAGTATGGAGTGGAAACACCCACATTCTCCACCAACGAAGAAGTTCAAGGTGCAAACGTGAGCCAAGAAGGTGATGGCCTCAATTTTCTGGGACTGCAAGGGTGTCCTTCTTGTGGACTATCTACAAAGAGGCTAAACCATCACTGGCACATGCTACAGTGACCTAATCAAGAAATTACGTGATTCCATCAAGAAAAAGAGGCTTAGGATGTTGACCCGTGGTGTGTTCCTTCACCAGGACAATGCACCTCTCCACACCTCACGCATTGCGAGGGCCGTTATCGCAGATGCATCGTTCGAATTGCTGCCCCACCCACCCTTTTCCCCAGATTTAGCCCCCAGTGATTTCCATTTGTTCAAACATTTGAAGAATGACATTCGTGTGCAAAAATTTTCTGATGATTCTGAGGTGATAAGGGCTGTGGATTCATGGTTGGAGGACCAGTCGAAAGAATTTTTTTGCAAGGTATCCACGCGTTGGAGCACCGATGGGAGAAGTGCATTGGAGTTGCAGGGGAGTATGTTGAAAAATAAAAAAAAATTGAAACCATATTGCCGCTCTTTCTATGTTAGGGTCAGAGCAACCTGATCGCCCCTCGTATGAAGGAGGAATATGCCGAAAATGTGTAATGCTTTTGTGTAATCTTCTGCACCACAATTTACGGGGGTAATAAATTATTTAAGGTGAGAAAATTTAATTTAGTTGAGCGTATGCCCCTCATCTTGACAGTTGATTAGTTGTGGTTCTTGAGTTTCAGAAATTTTGCACCAAAACACCCAAGAATTAAGAACCAGATTTTTTTTCAGTGCGCAGCCGCACCTTTGTAAATCTAGCCCCTTGGATGTGAATTTTAGCTCCATTTTGGGTGCGATTTAGCCCGTTTTCCTCTCGTGCTGTTGGCAACACTGCTGGATTTCCGGTAGGAATGCCCTAGCAGGCTCTGAATTGGCTACCTGGGTGGACATCATGGCCGCTGGGCTGTCTGCTTGACTGGTTTTGAGGAATAAGCCATGTTCTAATTGCAAACTGGCTTTCCTCGACTGGATTCTGTGGAATAGCCAATCAGAACGAAGTTTGCCCATGTGAAGATAATCTGTTAGTTTGCCAAAGGAAAGTTTTTTGTCAGTGGCAGTATTGCCACAATCTGTAAGCACAATTTCCCTTTGCAAGGGGTAAAATTTCCCTTTTTCGGCCATTTTTTCCCTTCATCTAATGAATTAATAATAATATTATCGTTGATCCATGTTCGTATGTATGTATAAAATGTTAAACAATTTAACTTTGAAATGCTACGGCGCCAGTGATCCCGGGTTCGAATCCCGGCCTGGGATGGCTGTTTGTGAGTGTCCATTCATAAATTTCATCAGATCATCACTCATCCCCATCTTTGCAATTAGGCACCCACTCCCAAAGCCGGGACATAAGGGTGAATGGTCAATAACCTCCAACTCCAAACGGTAGCCAGATGTGGACCAACCCAAATTCCACCCTTCCTCTCAGAACAAACTATACGACATTAAAAAAAAAAAAAAAATCTCATTTTCAAAACTGGAATCTCTTATAATGTTTAATATAATTAATATTGAGTCTGTCTTAAAATTTCCTTGGAAATTCGCTATTTTTCATCGAATCATCCCTTTTCACTTAAAATTAGCTCCAAATTTCCCTTCAAGAAGGGAAATTTCCCTTCATGTGGCAACACTGGTCTGTTGTTTCCGAGTGTTGGTTGTTTTTGTTCGCTTCTCGATTAAACAAAAAGTAAGAGAGATGATGTGCATTCTTGTTCAGTTTATTAATATTTAGGTATTTATGCAAAGCTTTGAGTTGTGCGTGACGAATATGATTAGCCGATAATGAAAATCTTTATTACAAGTTTATTAATTTTTTTTAAAAAATTTAGTTGAACAAAATATTTTTCTATGAATCAATCCTGCGAATCTCATGCATGAACATGCATATCCGAGTTCATTAAAAGCTCGTTCAGTACGCATTGATTACTATATTTTCTTTCCAGTCCTTACTTTTATTTTTTAAAATTTAGCAGTAATTCTCCTACAACGTTCTTCAAATTGCTCGTCCATCTTTCTACATAGTCTGCTCTGCGTACGCAATGTCTTGTGGGAACAAAAGTATACCGGCAAGTACGGTAACAAGTATCATGTGAGGCGAAAACTAGCAAATGGGTAGCCAGTCCAGCGCCAACTAAGGCATTCCTACTGGAAATCCAGTTCCGTGTGATTCGGCCTTTAGTCTCCTCCCGACTTACTTCTTTTCGGTGTTCCGAACTCTCAGCAGTTGTTTATTTCAGCGCCTCCTATTCGTCGCTGGCCCCTTCCACCTTTCAGCGCCCATTGCAAATGCCCCTAACCCCCAATAAACTATTTCCTTGCATGTGCGTCATAATGTGCAACACTGTTTCTTTCATTTCATTATATCTGTGCAAATTATTAATCACTATATAAAAAAAAATAACATGAGGCCTTTCTGGTCCTGTCATCCGCCAGCGCCTGTCCAGGGTCCTCGGGGAGAGGGAGAGGCAGGCAGGCGTTTTTGCACCTTCAATGCCTCTTAAAATGGAACAATATTTGTTGCATTCCCTTCCAACTACGCAAATTGTTTATCAATATATAAGAAAAATGTGGCTACTAAATTTCCCTCCCTTTACATCTTATACTTTTCTCTTTTGCTTTCTCGTTCTCTCTTCGTAATTCTCTTTCTCTCATTCGTTATTCCTCTACCTTTCTACCGCTTTATAATTAATTTCCTCCACTGTTTCTCCGTCTTTCTTTCTTCCTCTGGTTGCCTACTTTTCTTTCCCTTCTCTACCTTTCTCCCCTTTTCTCTTAGTGACTATTTTCTTTTAAAACTCTTTCGTTTTCTTCGTTAGTTTCTATCTTTCCTTCCTTCTTTCCTGCTTTCTTCATCGCTGTCAATCTTTGTTTTCTTTCTCTGTTATATTATAGTTTTTCTCCTCTCTTGTTTTCTTTATCGGTGTCTTTCTTTTTCCTTTCTCCTTCATTGTTTCCTTGTTTCTTGCTTTTTCATCAATGTCTATGTTCCTTTCCTTTCTCTATCGGGCCTTCCCTTACCTTGCTTTCTTCATCAGGGTTTATCTTCCTTTCATTTCTCTATCGTTCTTTCATTCTCTCTTGCTTTGTTCATCGGTGCTAATTTTTTCCTTCTCTGATTCTGCCTTCCTAAGTGACTAGCTTTCTTTTCCTCTCTTTATTCCTAATCAGTTTCTGTATATTTCCTTGTTTTATTTCTGTTCTGTGTTTCCCAATTTCTTTGTATGAGTTTCCACAAAATTTCTTCTCAGTTCATTCATTCTATCGCTTTCTCACTCTTTTTATCTTTATCCAGCTGTGTGTGAAAATTTCTCCTGGAGGCTATTTGGTGGATTATGATTACTTCACAGCGGGCTAGAGCAAAGTATAGCCCATCGGATGGCTACGCCGTGATTTCCTGCTCTCATACATGTATACCCAAGCCAAATATCCATACACGATGACATGATACGGGTTATGTTATCCAGGTTCAGATTATACAGTAGTTGGACTTTCTAATCTTGCTAAACATATGAAGTCGTGGTAATTCTACCTTCCCCTTTGTTATTGTGCCGTGAGATAACAATGCAAATGAAAATTGAACCTTGTTGGTGAGATGATAATATTTCCCTGCTGTGCTAAGTGCAGTCAGAAGTGACTTGTTAACTTATTAAAGTAGAGCTTTTGTGCAACGCCGGTGGAAGAGGCCAACTTGTTTTCGAAGCACAGGAAAGGTCTGAGAAAGGTTGAGTCTCGTCAAGGTCCTGAAATTCAACTTGTACATTTCTCTTTGTGATACTACAAAGTAATTATACATATTATGTCAATTCTTGTTTTATGTTAATTGAAACGGATCACTTGAACTTGGTTACTAGCTGTGATAATATATATATTGTAATATGCATTAAATGCATATATATGCATAATATACAGGGTGACTTGTAATTACATGTATTCCCTGAAAGGGGTTAAAGTAGAGACAATTTGCAATAAATTTGACCATATGATACCCCGTCCGAAAATTAGTAGTTTTCGAGATAATCGAATTTCTATTGTTTTTTTTTTAAATATGACAATTTTCCACATAAAAAGATGAATTGAGAAAAAACTGCTCATTGTATGGCACTTATTTCATAGTTTTTTGATAGCTAACAAACAAGTGGTTCGTTGAAAAAAAACTTTGTCCCAAATAACAATCACATGTAACTAACGGGTGGCTCTAAACGTACAAGTGATGATAAAAAAATACACGGTTAGTTTACTAGGCAACGTATTAATAACAAAAATGGTATGACACGAAGCGTACAAATTACTTAAATTACTTCCTTGTGTCATCATCTATCCAGCAAGGTACAAATTTTGCTAACATTCGCATTTGTGAACAAGAAATAATACTTCATTCATCTTCATGTGAATGGAATCAATGAACAATACAATTAAAGAACATTATACGTCTTGCTCAAAGTGGGCACTTCCGTTACGAATGCAGACACGCATGTTTTTACGGACATTTGTTCTCTTAACTCGTGATGCGATGGTGTCCTTGATGTGTTGACCAGCTGTTAAGATCCTCTCCCTGAGCTCTTCTTGCGAGTTTACCGGTGTCTTGTAAACTAAGTCTTTCATGTGGCTCCAAATGTAAAAGTCGCAAGGCGTCAAATCGATCGGGGGATCGAGCTGGGCAGCCATCATGCTGGTAAATCATGTCACGTCTTGTAGCTAGAGGCACATCCTCCAACAACATTGCCATCCCGTTCCTAATAAAATGTTCATAAGTGATACCATTTAAGATTTGAGGCAGGAAAAATGGCTCGATCAAATTATTGTTGATGAGGCCCATCCATACTTCTGCCTGAGCTGGATGAAAATTACCCAAATAAATGGATTGCCCGAGGCGGAGCTCAGGGAGAGGATCTTAACAGCTGGTCAACACATAAGGACACAATCACAACACGAGTTAAGAGACCAAATGTCCGTAAAAACCTGCGTTCCCGCATTCGTAACGGAGGTGCCCACTTTGAGCAAGACGTGTAATGTTCTTTAATTGTATTGTTCATTGATTCCATTCACATGAAGATGAATGAAGTATTATTTCTTGTACACAAATGTGAATGTTAGCAACATTTGTACCTTGCTGGATAGCTGATGACACAAGGACGCTTCGTGCCATACCATTTTTGTTATTAATATGTTGCCAAGTAAACAAGATTGGATTTTTTTATCAGCACTTGTAAGTTTAGACCCACCCGTTAGTTACATGTGATTGTTTTTGGAAAAACTTTTTTTTTTCAACGAAGAACCACTTATTTGTTAGCTATCAGAAAACTATGAAATAAGTGCCATACAATGAGCAGTTTTTCTCAATTCATCTCTTTATGTGGAAAATTGTCATTAAAAAAACAATAGAAATTCGATTATCTCGAAAACTACTAATTTTCGGACGGGGTATCAAATGGTCAAATTTATTGCAAATTGTCTCTACTTTAACCCCTTTCAGGGAATACATCTAATTACAGGTCACCCTGTATATATATTTTTAATAAAAGATATTCACTCATAATTCGTCATTTTTGTCAAGATTAGCCAAAGTGAGAGGCACGTATATATAAATAATGGAAAATTCATGTCATTGACCTGTCCTACAATATATATTAGACTCGAAGTTCAGTTTGCCCCTCCCTCTTTCGTCCTTCAAATAAAATTCTGAGTACACTACTGCTTTTAGCACGTTATTTCATCTGCTTTTAGATGTGGCTAATAGTACTTTAGTTTCTTCTTAACTCCTGTCATGCACATGCTTTATAAACTCAATCATAACCTAAGTATTTGCAAGAAGTTCCATATTTCTCTGACAGATGACAGCACATACATCATTGACACTTGGCGACATTAGTGGCAATTTATTTAACTAATAGAACTGCTTGGGAAACGTTTCTCAGCAATATCTTTTCATTTCGTGCACCTACGTTCGTTCTTATAGTTACTCGCTCCTTTTTTTCTTGTCCTCATCATCTGTCTCAATTTTCTTCCTTTCTTTTCGTTTTTCAATCTGTTCTCCAATACTGTTTTCTTCTATTTTTCTTAATTTTTCTCCAGTTTCTATTTATTCGCCACACCCTCCTTCCTGGTGTTTTTTTTATCTTTTCTTCTATAAATTTGTTAAACATTCGTGTCATCTAAAGAAATTGGTGTTCCTTCTTTTTTTTACTAATAGTACTTTTACTGCCAGCTTTCGCTGTGTCTGATGGACTGGAGAACATCAAGTGTTCATTGGCTCTCCAACTCCCTGTAGTGTCATAATATAGCTATTTGTCTGCAGTTACTGCAGTTTTTATTACTATTGAAGTATTTATATAGAATGAAGTATTTATGCACTACTTGCTTCGAGTATGATTTCAGTGATATGCAGGGTAAACGGACGCACTTTTCTCCATTGATATCGGACATGTACAGTCACGGACACTTCTGGATTGTAACGGTCCCATTCACTTTAAATGGAATTGCTACAACCCAGATGTGTCCATGACTGTACTCCATTACAGTCTTATGTCCTTTCAGCTGGAGATACAGTCAGATGAAAATTTTTGTTTCAAGGGGGGAGGAAATACTACTATAGCTTTAATTTCAGACAAATGTAAATATTTGATTCAATTTTTGTTATTAGCGTCGCTTTTCTTACACCTGTGTCTGATCGCGACGATGAGGATGGTGATTAGATGAAATTGATGAATGGACACTCACAACTGACATTTACGCCTAGGGATGTCGAGATTGTAATGAAGATAATCCTCTATAGGGCTGTGTGTGTGTGTGTGTGTTGTCCTGGGGTTTATCCTTTGTGTGCTGAGTGCCCTTTTGCAGCCTCAGCTTTTAACCGAAGTCAGAATGTTTTAATATTTCAGTAAACGACATTACAGTTAATTTAGGTAAGGTAAGGGGCTGGACCCCGTATAATGTGACGGGTGCAAAATAGCCTAAGTGCTGACGCATCCACAATTTCAAATTCAATCAATAAACGAACCTGGATATTATGTCCTGAACAATAGACCTATCTTACCTACACAGTAACGGCGATTGGGTTTCAAAACTGGGGAAGGGAGGGGGGGAAATATATTATATTTTTCTTTGTAGATGAGGTTTAGCATAGTGCAGGGGCAAAAGTAGCAAAAAGTGATGGGGGCAATTGCCCCGCCTCCCCCCTCTTAATCGCCGCCACTGCTACATTATTCAGGCGCGTAAAAAATAAAATAAAAAGAGGAAATGTTGAAGGACGTCCCTAATGGTGAACATCGTAAGTTCATCAATGACAAAGCCGCCTCAGATTGGCATAATGTCCTGTTCCTGTTGCGCAAAAACAAATTTGGTTTCAGCTATTTCATGGGGGAAGAGGAGAAGGGGGAAGTATATTTTTTCAGCGTCACCTACAGGCTAAGGGCAAAAAGTAGAGAGAATCGGTGACGTTTTGATAGCGAAATGCGATAACTGATTGCAGCAAGTGCTTCGCTTCAATTTCACTTCTCAGTCCGACGATTCAGGAAGCCAAAATGACTATCTCTGTGACAACCGTCTCGTTTCTTAAACTCGCTGTGTTCTTGGTAGCCGTTCAAGGGGTAAGTCGTCTTTGACTTTTTGTAGTTACGATGTGCATTCTATCCTGGACAATAGATCCTAGTTTCTCCGGCAACAAAGATACATTTTCGGAGCTCCAAAATGAATCGGAATAAAGGTTTCGGTTGGTGAATGTCTGGAACTTTCCCGTTCCGGTTCGTTAAATTGATTGAATTTGAAATTGTGGATGCGTCAGCACTTAGGCTATTTTGCACCCGTCACATTATACGGGGTCCAGACTCAGGGCCGGATTAAGGTGGGTGCTATTGATGCTGCAGCATTAGGCCCATTCCTGAAATAGGCACAGATGAAAACAGACGAGAATTTTCCGAAAGCTGAACAGTTTTCTTTTGCTATATTAACCTGAAAATAAATCTTAGAATTAAATTGGAGTCCCAATTTCGGACGTCTAGACACAGCGTTACTTATTATACAGTTACTATTATTCCTTGCGCTGTGACGTAACTATAACGTCGTTGTGTTTATTGTTCACCGATTTCCAACACACACACACATATTCGAAATAAACACGAAAACAATACTCCCCTAGACTGACGCTAGTTCAAATATGACCAGAACAGATGGTAATTAAAATATCCAACCATCTACCAAATGATATGAAAGCAAAACGTTTGCTGACAAGGTTCAAAAACAAATTTAAGGTAAATGCGATTTATGAATCGGGAACATGGAAGTGAATATATAGATAGTAAAATATGGAAATTTTGAATTAACTAGTACAAATACCAAATAATAATAATAAAACAATAATAATATGCATTTGTCTCCTTAAAACAGTTTAAATTGTTGCAAAAGTGAAAAGAGAAAAGGTCCTTTATACACATTCCTCCGTTTTCTACATTGCCTTCACCTCAAACGCTATCTATAACTACCAGGTCTTCACGTTTTTACAATAGGTAGTCGACATTGACACTGGCTTGTAAGTCATGGTCTGTAAATTTACGACCCATCATTCTTTGAAATTCTTTTTTTCATTTTTCTTCCGTGTTGTTGCGGAAGTGAAAATGAATGAAGCTTCAAAGTGTTCGCCACTGGTACAAGGAAATGAAGTTATGACTATATGAAAGGACACTGAAAGTTTAATTAGTGAATAAGTGAACAAACATACTTATAATTCAGGATTTAATTATCAATATCTGAGCAGTAATCAGGTGTGAGATGAGGTTGGTGATATAAAATGTACGAAATAAAAGTAATGTTAGTACATAATATATAATAATATAATATATAATCAATTATAACAATGCGTCCATTGTGAATGCAAATGTTCAATCTTCACATTGTAAACAAATCGAGATATTTTTTGCTGTGGTCTATTTAGGATCCAATTGTTTCATCTCTGCAATCGTCTGTTGCCTACATAAAACCAATATCGATATATTCAGTCTTTTTCGTCCATGTACAGAAATTTGGAAGCAGCCACGAGAATGCATACACCAATGAAACCTTACGACAATTTCCTCAACCAACCACAAGCGCCATCATAGTATGAGATAAACCACTTGCATTCTAGCCTCAGTCACTTTTGAGGGCTGCTTAACAACAGTAGTGGTCTTCGGTTCTTACTTTTGTTGTTAACAGACAAAAATGTTGAGTAATAGTGGAATCAAAGTAGTTAATTGATTTCCCAAACGATGAATTATTTATTTCACTTTACTACTAAATGAAACATTTATAATGAAATTGTTTCATCTCCATCTTGTTTCCAGAATGCAGTGTTCTATCTGGTAGATAGAACATTGGCACTCTCAAATCAAAGCTTTTAAGCTAGGGTTGCGTCTGGAATTTCAATAATTAATTACAGCACAAATACCTAACCAAGCAACTACTATTTTTTAAGAGATTTCAATATATTAGCCTTTGCTATGATACAAACGTTCAGCGCAACGGTGACAAAAGTTCAATAAATATATCATGTCAAATTTTAAAGTCCTCTCCTGAAAATATGAAAAATTGGGCATGGAACATTTACATTCTTAGTGGACGAATGGTTATTTTAAGGTAATATTAAACTATTATCTTCCTATCCCTATTATATGCTTAGGTACTTACGCTTACATCTGTACACCAGATGATTGAATACTAGAATAACAACTTTTCTCCTATTTTTCATATTTCAAACCATTAATACATTGAAATTAATTATTCTCATATTTTGCTATACATTTTACTCACCTCAATACATTAGAGTATTAGAAGGAAATTTAAACAAGAATTTGATATTGTGTGACTACACTTAAAAGTTTTATTTTTGGAACTTTGAAAAAAATCTAAGAATTGGATTAGTTGGTAAAATATTGAAACGTGAAATTACCAAATTTTACACACAAATTTTCCAATGAACATTTTCTTTTACTTTTTTTTCCTCTAGTACTATAACACGAAGTAATTGAAAGGTACTTTTCCGTCTAAGCTCGTTCGTATTGGAACGAAGGAAGGGAGTGGGCAAATAATTTTTATAACAGTTATCCATTCGCAAATGTTATTTATATATTATTTATTTCGGCTTTGTATGTATGGCGAAGTTAAAGCTATGATGCATTTTCTTCCACCTACAAACGCACACAGACACATGCTCGCTGTTTCACACACACAAACAAAAAAAATAGTACAGTTTATATTACACACACACACACACACACATACAAGCAAATACATAACGTTACGGTTAAACATAGTCCAAAACGGTATACATTAATGATAATTCAGCTTAAATATTACATGTAATCATTTTTTGTGGCTTGCTTTCTTCTATCATTCTCTGCACCTGCTGCTTAGTTTGAGAAGTCAATTTTTTAATTTTCATTATTTAATAGATGTTAGTATCACACTTGTTAGCACTGGGTTCTCAGTGGATTAGCTAATATATATGAAACATTTTTAATACAATCAAAATCTTAAATATGGTGAACATGACACGTTTTTTTAAAATCTTTTTGTTGTTTGCTTTCTCTCCTTCGCTCTCTTTATTCCCTACTCTCTATCTGCCTCATTCTTTCCCTTCCTTATTTTCTGTTCCCTATCTCTGTCGTTTGTCGCGATTAGCAAAAAGGGGAAGAAAAGCGACGTAATATAACCTAAGTCAACCTATCTGTCGTTTAGTGTGCGTGTGTGAGTTCGAATTTCTGCTACAAGAAATTACTCGTCCTGGTAGAATGTTTATATGGAATGTCCTAATTTTATGACACTGTGGCCTACATCCCCTCTGACGTATCTTCACCCTTACAACTTGCTGCAGTTGGGTCACTGGCCCTTGAAGAGTTTCACGGAAATAAAGCGTCAAAGGAATGTGACCTAAATAGAAGCAAAAGGTAGGCTACCTGCAGTCATGGACATAAGTATTCATACAAAGGCATTGTCTGAATGAAACATGTTATTATACAAAGAAGACAGTAAAGTCAAGTCTGTAGCACATATGCTCCATTGGAAAGGCAAGAACAGAAACGCAAAGCAATTGTGTGCATACAATTGAAATTGTCATGAGAAATGTGGGTAATCCTTAGATAAACTGTTTTCTGGATGGTCATAAGTATTCATACGCCAGGTTATAAACCCAAAAAAATGTTCGTGAAGCAACTGTTTCCATCATTCAGTGCCAGCTATTTGTTTACTGCACTTGCACCTGTGTAAGGAAGTGGTTGGTTTGGTGTTGGCGTGCTGCAGAAGCCAAATGAGCCGCAAAGGGAAGGAAACCACGATCGAAGAGAGGAGAATTATGATATCATTATACCACAATAAGAAATCATATTCTGAAATCGCAGACATAGTTGGGAGAAGTCGTGCGACTGTGCAAAGTGTCATCAAACGATATAAAGACACAAAAGTGCTGATAAATAGGGAAAGGGTTGGGCGTCCTCAGAAACTTACTTCGAGAGAGAAACAAGGACTGTTGAGAATGATCAAGAAAAACCCAAAATTAACATCGTCAGCAGTGTCGGCACATGTTCACGAACACCTGGGAAAACAAGTGTTCTCAAGAAGTATTAGAAGGCTTTTCAACCGAGCAGGGTACAGAGCTAGGGTACCTAGAAGGAAGCCATACATCAGTAACAAGAACAAGAAGGCCAGATTAACATTTGCAAAGGAGTATGTGAGTAAAAGTTTGGACTTCTGGGATAAAGTGTTGTTTACGGGCGAGAGTAAATTTAATATTATCCATAGTGATGGTAGAATTTTGGTGTGGAGAAAGCCCAATACTGAGCTTGAGCCTCGCAATCCCTTGGCCACAGTTAAACATGAGCTGGTGGCGTTATGGTCTGGGGCTGTATGTCAGCCTCAGGTGTTGGAGAACTCGTCTTTATTGAGGGAACTATGGATAGATTTGTCTATTTGGATATTTTGAAGAATAATTTGCAGCAGAGTATCAATCATTTGGGTCTTGGGAATGATTTTTACTTTCAGCAGGACAACGACCCTAAACATATAGCTGAGATTGTCCGCCTTTGGTTGTTATATAATACTCCCCACACACTCAAAACTCCACTTCGGTCCCCCGACCTTAACCCCATTGAACATCTTTGGAGCCATTTGGAAACCAGACTCCGAAAACATGACATAACAAGCAAGAATAGACTGAAAGAGGTCATTTTGCATGAGTGGCACAATATTACATCTGAAATAACCACGCCTCTTGTCCATTCTATGCAAAAGAGACTGACAGCTGTTCTCCATAACAGAGGAATGCATACTAAATTCTAACGACATGGTATTTGTTTCTTTCTTTTCTTCAAAGTGAACTTTTATGTTAGTGTATGAATACTTTTGTCCAGCCAAAGAAGCGGGTATTGAGAATGTATTGTATTTTATTTTTCTACAAGCAGCATCTGATATTTATTTTTGTTGTCAATATATGGTGCATACATGGTAAAGCATTAACAGTTTTGACTTGCTTATTGTTTTCCTAGCTGCTGCAATTCGTCCTTTCTTCCTTTCAGTTCCACTGTATGATTACTTTTGTCCATCACTGTACATAATTTGCATGCTTTTCTGGTGTAAAAAACAACGATCACTTCAGCTGTAAAATGGTTTGATTGGAGAGAGTTAACCGCAGTTGCGTTCCCAAGGGGGAGGGGGGGAGGGCAACAAACGCCAAAACTAAATGCTAAGATACCTAAGCCTGACCCTCCTAATCTAACCACATGTGCATTATTAGACCTAAGCGGCACTGTAGGTTAGGAGGGCTAAATTGGTAGAGCCTAACTGAGACAAAATTGATAAGTAATGTTTGCTATGAGCAAGATTTGTGGACCGTGAGATAAAAGTGTTACCCATGAAATTGTGAATCAATCTGTCTTAAAGTTGTTCAACTGCAAATTTATATTTGACAAATAAAACTATTGACATTTTGCGTTGCATTGTTAAACGCGACGATGAGAATGTATGATGAAATGGATGATCGGAAAAATTAATTGGCACATCTATGTCCGACCGAACCAGGATTTCACTGAACATGTTTCCCTTATCCCTATTTTGACCCGTCCAGTCAACACATGCGAGCTTGTGTTGATGGTTGACCTACTTGAATCCAACTGAGATAATGTTGTAAGAGACCTCGCAACTGAGATAAAACTGTTATTTCAGGATGGATAAATTTGAAATTGAAATAAAGAACTCGTTACTGGCTAAGCGTTGAAAGTGTTTCTAACTCGTAACATAGAGTCAGTGCCTTGACTGTCTCTCGGAGATCAATAATAGAACATTTCAAATACTGGATATGCAATACCAAACTCTACACATTTGTGCTAGAATGGCCCAAATTGGCTTATCTTTGAAGTGGGCGGATTTTTGAAAGCAAGATCTACTTCAGAGTTGAGTTGATAAGGTGTTATACAATGCTGTCTCACTTCACTGAGAGTAAACAATTGAATGTAACATTTAACAATTACTTTATCTTCACTTTATATAACGAGATAAAAGTAGTACAAAATCTGATATGAATATCAGCAAACTTTCCAGCGCCATGGAGGGAGACAAATCATATAGATTGGAAACAATAGAATATTTCCATATCATAATGTTGTTTTCTTTTTTGCGAATATGAACGTCATTAAAAGTTGACTGACACTGCTAGTTTGTCATTATCATGAATTATTGTTTGCAGGAGAACATTACACCTATCAATTTATGGTGTTTATTAGCAGTGGCGTGCCCATAATTTTCGAAAGGGGGTCACGTATACTTTCTTAGTAGTCAGTCCTCATTTTCCCATCTTTTTCTGCCTTTGACGTTCTTTTGGAGAGAAGAAAAGGGGTGGGGTTAGGATCCCCACCCCAATTATGGCACGCCGCTGTATATTGAACACTTCTCTTTTTGTAGCTATTTGAGCCCACTGAGAAGTTAACCGGGACCTGATGCATTATAGTTTAAAGTAGGAGCAGGAACCAGAAATGTACCCCACAGTGAATCGAACACGGACTTCTTTGGCATGTATTGAATCCTATGTTATCAAATTCTAGGAGAGATTGATTGTGAATCTTCTCGAATGTATATACGGGCCGCACACCAGCTTCCTTGACATCACAGGATAATCCATTTACAACATTTATCAAAGTGCATTGTAAGAGTATAATATTTATTTTTCTGACTGAATAGTCCTCTCCTATTCGTTCAGAACGTTGCTTTCACCGGAAGAATATTTCAAACGTTATATACAACCTCTGACAATAAAGTTCGGTGAATGATCCTGAATATCGAAAGTAGACGAATTCTTAATGAAACCTACCTTACTGTCCTTCGAAGTAGTCCCCTCCCATGGCTATGCACCGTTGAGAACGGCTGTACATGTCCTTGAAACTATTAGAAAATTCATCTTTCGGGATGGTGTTCAAGACCCTCGTCACGTTCCGTTGGATGTCCAGAATATCCTCAAATCTCTGACCTTTCAAAGCGATTTTGAGGCGTGGGAAGAGAAAGAAATCTGGAGGATTCAGATCTAAATTTCTTGCAATGCATTGCTACAGAGGATGAGAGCTGGTGTGTGAGGTACGACCCTGAAACGAAACGCCAAAGCATGGAATGGCGTTCTCCTGCATCACCCCGTCGGAAGAAGGTAAAGGCGGAAAAATTGTTGTTCCCTTCGGCAGGAATTCCTTGTGGTCATGCCATCACTGTCAAAGAAAGTGATAAGCATCGTCTTGATGCGTGATTTTTACGCCTTTAACTTCTTCCGACGGGGTGATGCAGGAGAACGCCATTCCATGCTTTGGCGATTCGTTTCAGGGTCGTACCTCACACACCAGCTCTCATCCTCTGTAGCAATGCATTGCAAGAAATTTGGATCTGAATCCTCCAGATTTCTTTCTCTTCCCACGCCTCAAAATCGCTTTGAAAGGTCAGAGATTTGAGGATATTCTGGACATCCAACGGAACGTGACGAGGGTCTTGAACACCATCCCGAAAGAAGACTTTTCTAAAAGTTTCCAGGACATGTAAAGTCGTTCTCAACGGTGCATAGCCATGGAAGGAGACTACTTCAAAGGACAGTAAGGTAGGTATCATTAAGAATTCGTCTACTTCCGATATTTAGGATCATTCACCGAACTTTATTGTCAGAGGTTGTATATGACATTAGAAAATAAGTAAACAATATTGATATACGTAAAATCCAATGTTTCCCGTTCCATATAATGTACCTTTATTTTTCAAATTACCAATGTAAAAAAGGCGATAAAATTTCATCCTACATATGGAACTTACCGTCAGTTCGTAAAGAATTATCATAGTTAGTATATAATTGCTATTAAATTGCTGTGGAATAAAAACTTACGGTCCAAGTTATGTATGCAAGATAATTTTGTAAAAATTTGCATACCGAAGATAGGAATTTCGTATTAGATAAGCTTTCCAACTTTCGAAACTCGATTCCCGTGTCAAATTTGAATAAAATGTAAAATTTTCTAGAAATCTGGTAAATATTTGGATGCACAAGTTCCCGTGGTTTGGTTGTAGGTTACATTTTTTTAAGATCATTTTTCGCATCAAAATCTTAACATGCAAGCAAACAAATACTAATGCAAGAAACGTACTAGCATAACCTATTTGCAATACCTAGATGCTAAGAAACACCAATCTTAATTCAAGCCTATGTAAAGGGATTTACGATCACACGGAAAATGAAACTAGTTGAGAATATTAATGGAACGTGCAAACAACTTTTTTTTAATTAAGAAGTCCAAATCAAAAAGCAAAAGCACACAATAAACCTCATGCTCTATCAGGAGATTATTGTTAAAATAATATCGTATTCTAAAGTCTTTAAAATTATATCCCTTTTCGGTAACAAGCTAGTTAATGGTAAAAACCAAGATACAAGTTAGACAAGTTATTTTTCACGGGAAAGTGTACGTTTTAATATCAGCCTGTGTTTCATTCATCCCTAACGACGACAATTTACTTCTAACTGTACCTGGACATGTATTGAAATCGTTCATGCAATATTTGCTGACATATAAATTGATAATTATATCTCGCCCTTGTACTTGCGATATTTAGAAAAGGTTGAAATAATATCTCGCTCTCCTACTTTTACACAGAGCATAAATTGAAATAAAGCAAACGTGTTACATGAAATCACAATGATTGACTATGCAAATGTACTAATCGTCATTATTTACATGGTAAATTTTCACTTTAGCAACTTGTCTACAACTTTCTGAATTTCCAAATACCTTAAATGTTGGTGACACAAGTACACGTTTCTATAAAGTTCCCAAATTACATCGCAATGATCAAAAAATCTTGATTTTCACAGAAATAATCGAAAAAGGGAAAATATAACATCCATTACTGAGTACAAAGTTACAAAATTATCCACAATGTAACTATTTGTGAAATAGGCTAATAAAAAATTATATTGATGTACATTATATTTCTTTCACGTCATGTATATAATTGTTGTAAACGTAGCATGAAGAAGGAAACGAATATCCTCTACTGTGACTAGAAAGTAAATGTATTCCAGACGTGACTCTTGCACTTTGAACTGCAGAATTTCAGGCAACGTATAAGCAATAATACGGACATCAGGGACGTTGGAACCGGGGTGCAGGGGTGGCGGCTTGCCCCCGACTCATAAACGAGGGGACAAGATAGTATTTTTGCCCCCTGTCGCAGGCTATATTTTTTCCAACTTATGTTTCGTTTTGAAAAAAACTTGGATAAATATTCTGGCAGTAGTTAAATGAACATGGACTCAAGTTTTCGGTACCAGCAAGAAGTAAGTGACAGGAAGATCCATTTGCAGATAAGAATCGCAGCCACGTCTCAGTAAATCAATAGTAACGTGCAATTATCCCCGTAGGAATTCGCTGCTTCCGTTTCCAATAAAAACAATAAACCCAGCGTACGTCGGTGGAAAGGAGGGACGCGGGGGCAGAGAATTTTAAATCTCTTCTTTTCCATCTACAACTACATTGCACGGACGTAAGGACTCCAAATCAGGGGGGGGGGGGGGGGGCAGGTGGAGCTTGAGCCTCCTAGGTAAAAAGTTAAAGGTGGAAAACATTCGAGGCGAATGCCAGACGATGCGGTGGTCTAGTCAGTAGGGCTTTTGACTCCCACGCGGAGACCCAGGTTCAATTTGCAGGGTGGGTGATCTAAGGTAGGAATTTTTCCGCCCTTGTCCCGCATAAATCGACTCCGCGGCTCACCCAGCCTCAAATGAATGGGTAACCCTGGGAGTTATATGCGGCCGGAGCTTGGTGCTGAACTCACCAGCTATGAACATGACGTCTAAAACAAAGAGTAAACTTTTAATAAATCTGATTGGCCAAAAAATAAAAGTTCATCCCTTGGTTGTTCCGCCTCTACACAGTGCTTTCAGTATTGCCTGATGTGAAGAAACCAAAGAGGAAGGGCAAGATTGCCATTTTGCTTCCCCCTTCCCCCCAGTTACGCCCTAGAAAGTGAGACTATATGTATGTTGAGTTATCTTGGTTTTGAAGAATATTTGGAAAAGTAGTTTTGGACTAAATTTGTGAACGTGCACTCAAGTTTCCGTTAACAGCAAGAAGCACGCGTCATCGCAGTCCGGTCTCTGCAAAACAATTATCCCCGTTGGAATTCCCTGCTTCTGTTTCCAGTTTTACTTTGAAACCTGCCAGGTTTTGTACCTGCAAGTGTGCTCACATTTAGCAATACACCGGGGAAGGGGAACAGAGTACAGCTTTAAATCTTCCAGTGCACTTTCCGAACACGAGCTTCCTTTAAGGACCCCTTGCTGTGAGAAAGGTCATCGGCCATGAGAAAGGGTGCACCTTGTAAGTTCTTGGAAATTCAAGTCTAGGCTAATCTCCCCTTCGCTTTCCAAACTTAGACTTGGTCAGACGACACAGTCATTGTTCGTTCAGAGTAAAATGACTGCAGAAGGCGTGTTTCGGCATTTACTCTGCAAATTGTAGTGATTAGTTTGGATTTCCTTCCGAACCAGGCGATACAACTGTGCATATATACGTGTAAATCGTTTGCAGAAAGTACACGGACTGCAAGGTCGCGTCGGAAGATCACTGCACTGCACTAGTCGCCTGATGTAGAATCAAAACACTGGTAAGTTTTACTTCTCTCCTCACCTTTTCTTTACTAATTTATATTTTCTGAGTGAAAGGACAGAAAAAGACGAGACTAGAGACAGACAAGTATCGTCTCGATATAAAATCAATTCTCTGCCCTTTCGGGATTTAACGCTGCAAACCTTGGAATGTATAAACCAGCTCCTCTCGTAAAAATAACCTTTTACTTCTTGGCCATTTATATTTATTAAAAGTTTACTTTTTGTTTCAAACGTCATGTTCGGGGCTGATGGCGTATTTTTTTACCTCAGATAGAGGTAACAACATGTTCACGGGTGATTCATTTTTATATTGTGAGAAGTAATTGTTTAGTTTTAGGTGGCAAGGTCGAGGTGTGATCGATATTTTAGACTAACCGGGGGTGGGGGACGATCGCCCCTCTCACCTTCAGTCTTATGCTCTTCTCTTCTCTTAAGTCTGAAACATCTGAGAAGGCTCACTGATCATCTGAAAAGACATGTAAAGTTCAGACTGATTTCATTCAAATGCAATACCAGGTACCTAACTATAATGATAATTACAGATCAAAATATCTAATTTTAAAGCTGTTGGCGTAGCATGGCGATTTGCCCCATATTTGACACCTCGGTCCTCTCCAACCATGTGCTATATTTGAAAGTCTTCGTTGCAAAACATTAGACTAACAAATGTTCTAAAGTTACTGATAGTTTCATTTCTTAATCTCAATCTCTGAATAGAAGTCTGAGATTTGAAAATATCAGTAAAGGTGAAAGAATCGTTTTTGAACACCATTTTACAAGTATAAATATTTTATATGTTAAATTATGAAAAATATAGCGCCTACATAATAAAATATACCATATTGCCTCGATCTCATAGTCTGCCTTCGCGAATCGCGATTAATCAAAAATGGCAGAAAAGTGAAGTAAAATAAACTAAATCTCTCATTAAACTATTTCTATTTAACTCTTTCATGCATGTAATTATTCTTTTAGTATGCGACGTTTTTGTTAAAATTATACTGATTTATAAAATGGTATGAGAACACGGGCAACTTTCTTTGCAACACATCGAAGAGAAAGTTTCAGAAACATGGATTTTCTCAATACGATTGTAGGTGTACTTCGCCCCCTTTTAAAAGTAGCTCGTTTTCAGTTATGTTATTAATCATTAAAGGAATGAATGCCTCGCTGCATGCGAAGATCGGGTGCCATGCAGGAATGGAAATTTGCTGTAATTATCGTAAGACCTAAATAATCCGTAATAGAGGCCTGTGGGCTTCCTCTTATCTCTTATGAGGCTTTGCCACTGTGGATATTCATATATTCAATAACAATATATTTATTATTTATGTAATAAATATGTAATTATAACAATAAAATATAATAAGATATTAAATAATTATATATATATATATATATATATATATATATATTGGGAAAGATTGTAAAAACTGGTTGATGGATTTGAAAACTGCCCCCCCCCACTCCAAAATACGTTCCGACGTCCCTGACGGACATATAAATAACAATCAACATTTTTCGTGCTAAAGAAAGGAATATAATAGTTACAAGGTCGGCATTCATGCAATTAATATTACCATTCAGCTATGTTCACAAATTCTTAAAAATGTTGTATACTTCACACTGGTTGAACACATACTTTTTTTAAACTAACATTTAATTAAATGTTGTACTACATACAAACGCATAAATTTACTTGTAACTGATCAGGATACAAGTATGTTTAATTTACGATAACAATTATTATTCTTGCTCTGAAATAAATAATTTACAGGAACTCTTTATCGCACAAATTGCTCATTCAAATACAGGTCCTCTTTTATCCGGACATGTCCTCCTTTTTAGGTGTCTGTCCGGCGTTCGGGCGGATTTTTTAGAAATCGGTAAATGTCCTCCTTTTTTGGAAAGAGTATGGCATCGACCGTAGATCGACCGTAGCAAATGTGCTGCTTTGAGAATGCTTCCACACATAACGATCATCATATTATAACGGTCAAATATTGAGTAATAGGTAATTAATCTAATTGCCCGTTATTAAGAATTAATTACAATTGGTAATATTAAAATCCGTCGCGAATAAAGATGTCTAGCGACTGTCTTAGCCAACACTAACTTGCTCAACCACCGTTTTTCGCCCGAATTCGGATTTACATGCATTCTTATGGGGGATAGCAGGAAAAGAGAAACTTCTAAACCAATGGACCGAATTGGATGAGATTTTAACCAGCGGAAGACCACACCATGAAAGTACTGATTCCAAGATTTGAGCCTAATCAGAACAGAAATACGGGAGTTATGAATTATTAAAGATTAATCGCTGGATTCAATGGGAGACGGTATCCTGGTGAGTTAGCCCTTACTGAACGTGTCGAATACAATAGCCGAGGATTTAACCTAATCTCTGCACGAGGGGCTGCTACCAGAGGTTAAGGACCGGAGTGAGCGTTGACCAGGATAGGAGGACAACGGTCAAATCACCAGAAACAATAAATGAATACCTAAACACAGAGGCTAGAGCGTCACTTCGTTCAAATCTGGAATAAAAGGGAGGATTCGGAATAGCGAGAAAACAGTTTGCCTACAATCGCCACCGGAGTGTGAGCTACGTGCGACCTAGCTCAGAGTCGCGATCAGACCCGTGGTCTGGATTTGTTTTTTCCTCGAGTGAGTGTTTTAGAGCCATGGAGTAGAACAGAGTAGACCCAGGGGGGTCGTTTCCCCCTCGCCGCCAACGCATTCGTGCACATACGTGTGGTATGTGAGAATAACGCCAGACACGTCCACCTGTGTCAATCGTCCGAAACAACGTCCTAAGTTAGCAGAAGTTAATACCATTTAATAGCCATGTGATTCCATGTGAAACCGCGAAGGACTGACCTACTACTGCGCTAGTTGTCGTATGGAGTCGACAGTGTACGTGTACCGTCATGGACGTCCCTGTGAAGTGAACGAGTGAAGCCAGGATCCGATGAGGCCATACGGAACTGCCGGGAGATCCATTTTCGCCAACCAGGGTAACCGCGAAGTGCAACAATGGAGTGCAGACGTCTTCAAAAACTGTAGGACCACTTTCACCCTACCCAGGTCAGAGGGAATGCCGCGAAGGTAAGATCCAACCATGTGCGTGTGTGAGAGAGATGACGCCAATCTACCGCGAATCTGCGTAAATCAAATCATTGCATAACTTAAATCAGTGCTAGGGCATAACTAGACATCGGTATTCCGGCGGACAATCAATGTTGTAGATCAGAGTTTATGTTAACAGCAAACAAAAGTTCATTGAAATATATTTATACCTTCAGAAAAGATAAAAGGGGTTCGCACAATGAACAATTATTTACTCTTACTTAAAATCCTAAACGGTAAATTGTAAACGGCAAGGTAGCCAAGAAATAGCATGAGTATAGTCAAAGTATTAATAAATCTAACCTTTGTAATTGTCATGTTGTCGCAATATGCCATGGAATGAGTGTATGAATGAGAGATCGAGTGAAAGAGGGCAAGATGTACTGTGTATTTATCTGTGCTTTAATATATGTGTATATTCAGAACCACCGTAGTATTATGTAACGTCATTTCAGGTACTTAAAATCAAATCCTCCTAGGTTTATTCTCGGTAACTACGACTGTAGGCACTTATCCTGACCGTATTATAATTCATGTAATGTTTAATCCGCGTGACAGGTGTCACGGGGAGCGATTCTGCGTTGTTGCGTTGCTTAGTCCAGTTGAGTTGATCCTTTTCAGTGCGTGACAATATCACTTGGGGTGCGTTAAGTATTCGAGCAATGCTCACCTAGCATCTGGGAGCAGAACACGAACACTTTCCCGACTGAGTCATTAGTATGGTGCGGATTTATAGGCACTAAAAACCTCTCAAATAGGCACAAAATGATGAAAAAAGGCATAAAATGATGAAAATAGGCACTTATAAAGATACTATATACTAAAAAATGCACGAAAATAGACACCCTAAATTTTTTTAAAAAAAAATGGGTAATGAATGTGAACTTATTTTAATTTTCTCTTTACAATATACAGTTATACTGTATTAGAACTTCAGTTTATACATAAAAGTGCGCTAACGATTAACAAACTATTAATACTCTCTTGATCGAAATTCATATTTGTGGGGAATCGTCTGTTAAAGTAATTCTCACAAAAAGAGCTTGTGCTAACGACTGTGCGCATTTGAACAAACGATGAAAAAAACAATTTGCATCATTGTAACAAAAAATGTAAACAGTGGTCCATAAACAAAGCCTTCTTCAATGTAGGGAAAGCCAAAGGCACGTAATAAAAACCTGAAGTATGCAAAAATTGCAGAATAGCAATTTTTTGGCACGATTAAGCAAAATAGGTACTTACCCTCGAAAAAGGCATTTATAGGCACTATAAAAATGCGTTTTTGGACTAGAAACACCATGAAACGAACTTTAAACATTAAAGCCTGTGTTTTACTACAAATAAATAAAATAGGCAAAATTCCACACCCTAGTCATTAGTATTATTCTAACTCGTTGCTTCGCCCTTTGGAACTGCAGGAACGCACGTAGTCTGTAAAAGTAAAGTGCTCCCCTGTGCTTTGCACCACGCCATGAAGACGTATAGGAGGTGTGGAGTTAGGGCCCCACACTTCCTTGATCGCGGCCGAAGGTGGGGGTAATGTGATCAGCACAAAGCCCTTGGCCGTCTTAAACCCCCAGAGCTTCCTCCAGGTATCCACTTTATACGACGCTGCGTGAGCGTCGGATCCGCTTGAACAGGTAGGAAAAATCCCGGATCTCCCCCGCCTGGATCGAACCTCTCTCTCGCATGGTAGTCAAATGCTCTAACGTCTGAGTCTATGAAGTTCCTTTTCGATTGATTGATTTGGTTTATTTTACTTCGCTTTTCTGCCACTTTTGGCTAATCGCGAAGATGAGTATGAGCGATGATATGATGATTTTGATGAAGGGTCACTCACAAAGAACACCCATACCAGGCCCGGGATTAGAATCCGGGACCCCTACGCGTTGTGGCGCGGTGTGCTAACCACTCCGCCACGGAGATCGGCCAGTTCCTTTTCGGGTTATACATAGGCGATACAGAAACGCGTAGTGAAAATTTTGATTATTAAGTAATATTTACTTTCATGAAATAACTAATCAAAAGTGTAAATTCAACAATGATCTTGCAAGAAAATATCCGGCTTTTAAAAGGATGGAAGAAACTTATATGAGGTAAGTGTAAGGTGGCTGTCACTTTCCCCTGCTGTTGAACGAGTGTTAGAAATGTTCCTAGCATTAAAATCATATTTCTTGAAACATTCTAAATTACCTAAAATTTTAATTCTAATTTTGGAAATAAGTTAAAATAAATCTTACTTGTTACATTTGCATTCACTTGTGGTGATATTTCATTCTAATATCCAAGAATTAGAAAAGGAGTAAAATTATGTGCTTCAAATTGTAGATATTCTTTGTTATTTGTTAAATAACAGATTAGGATATTGCTTTCTTTACTTTGGTAAGAGGAAGTTATTAAAAGAGATCACTTGAAAAGTAGTGTGACCAAGGCGTTGGTAAGATTTCTTTTAATATTCCTTAAATTGTGAGTAATGGCAATGTGGTGCCTTTTTTTTTAGCGGTGTCCTCTTTTTTATGACTTTGTCCTTCTTTTTCGCCATGCTCTGTCCTCTTTTTTGAATGTATGTGTCTGGTCACCCTAAATACAGGTATTTTCCCAAAACACACGACTAATCCTTTCACGTCATCAGTCCTAGCATCATAGGTTGCGGCCCCTATACGGAGTATACACGAAGTAGGTCTATACGCATCTCGGAGCCACGCCTGAGGAGTCCAGTGTAACACCTGGATCGAAAAGTAGAATATTTACAGATCTAATGTTAAGTTTGTCAATCACAGTAATCAACAGTTGCCATCTTATTTTGATTCGGCGAACCTAACCTGAAGAAATAGTAGCTATAACATTGACATTGACTACTACCCCTCCACCCTTATAGTCACCTCCATTACGAAATTGGTTGACATGAAACTGGCCCAGTCATAAACGCCGAATTTAAGGGGGAAATGTATTTGCAGCCCCCAAAATAATCCTCAGGAGAGGCACATGTATAATACTGCTTATATGAATCTTACTCCCCTCCCCAAATTTAATTGTGCCACTGGACGTTCCCGGGTTGTCTCTCGGGACGGATATATAGCTATGCTCCTTCATCAATTTCATGTACCCATCATTCATCGTCCCGATTTAGCTAAAGAGCAAGTATATCAACATAAAATAACAAAATTAAAAAAATATATATCGCATACAGGACTGCACCAGATTGGCATACGCAGGAATTTTTTCGGAGGGGGCTGGAATTGTAAAAGTGGACAACTTTCTAAGGGAGCGGAATATACTGTATAATGTTTCGTATATAATATTTCCACGCTCAAATGCTCTAAGAGTAGTCACTGTAATTTTCCCGCTCTGATTTTTTTTGAAATACCAAACTGCCTGTAAGTACCGTATCAATCCCTAAGATTATATGTTTATTTTTAAAAAAAGCCTCTCTGAATGCTTTATGTTGACCAGGGCATTCACTTGTTTATCTCAGTTGTCTCAACCTCTGAGGCATGTAAACAATGCACAGTGTTGTGCTATGCAAACCTCCTGAGGTATTCAGGAAACAGGTAGTTTTTTCTGCCTATGGAGTAAGCGGTTTGCATGGTGGCAATTAAAAACACGATTCGGTATGGAGGAAGAGCTCCATGGCCTAGGGAATATAGAGGTGAGACAAGCTGAGAGGGGACTGACTGACTTTTGATTGGAATTGAGGAGAGTGGAGAGGTTAGGAGAGCAGTGGAGCAAAAGTGAGACGACGCGCTGGTCAGCCGATAGAGAAGCCAACAGAGGACTTAAGTTTATTTTATTCATCTTAATTATCTTCATTCGTCAGATAGACAGGTAACTATCCTAAACCCAGCCATGATTCAGGTTCAAAAGTTCATAAAACCCAACGAGTGACCGTAGCCTTTTCAAGTTGTTAAATTCCTAAATCTTGCTTGTACCTTTCGTACTGCTAAGCGTTAACTCGTCATGCCAATGACGAGTGCACTCATCATAGAGGATGAATGATGAATAGCTTACATCACCCAGCAATTAATTGCGAAGTAACTGGTTCTGATCCCATCATTCTATAGAATGATACGTTGTGGAGGTGCAACGATCCCCGTACCTCTCGCAGCCAATGCACTACTATGCGCTGTTCTTCATTTACGACGTGCAACTTTGCCCTCATAGTTTCGTCATTGACCAAATTACGAAACGTGTTAGTGTATTTACAAAAAGGATGAAGTAGATATGGCACACATTTCGGTAACTTGTTTTTCATCTTACCCTCTTATTGGTTGTTTAAAGAGCACAAAAAATCATGTTAAGTAAGTAAGACTTAAAGAGGCAGAGAGCCAGCTGATAACACAAGTAAATTTAGCAGCAGTCTGTGCATACTCGTACAAGCAAAAAAGGCAACTGTCTCACACCTGGATCACAAAGAAGCATATTTACAGATAGTTTATAATGTTAAGTGTGTCAAAAGGTTCGTTATAAAGTGATCAACCGTTGTTCTTTCACAGGACATCACCCTGGACGGGCTAAGAACATTTGCTTCACACCGATCAAATCTGATTGTAAGGCATGGAGCTGTGTCAGCGAATCAACCGCTTGCAGCGAGAGCAGGACTTGGTAAGTAAAACACTAAAGAACTGTTAAACACTTTCAACGAACTGTACTTATTGAATATGTGCATTGTTATGTACACATATAAAATATGACCAACTGAAAGCTTAACTTTCATTATCTCACAGTACGGCGTGGCGTGCATCTGTTACAAAAATCGATCATCACTAAAAACTGTGCTCAATCTGCCATCTGACGGTCGAATCTAGAACTACTTGAAACACAAAGAGGTGCAAAGTTCTGACAAAATAAATACGAGGCCGAGGTCTGTTTTGGATGCGATCCAGGAAACACGTAACACATGTTGAAAAGGCAATACGTACAATATCTCGTATAATGTTTTCAGAAACCAAAAATAAGAATATTCAAGATGCGGATTTATTTAAGATATAAAACTTGCATCTAGGATTTCTCTCAAGGGGTCAAGCAAGATATTTCTCGCCAAAATACAGTGTTTAAAAACAGAATTTATCCAGGGGCGGCTTAAGATAAAATTTTCACCTGGGCAGAGTGGATTTTTGGCGCCCAGCCCCACTCACTTTTTCACCCTGCCACTCCTAACTTTGCACCCTACTTCCCCTACTTTCCACCTCCCCCAATAAAAACGTTGGCCATGTTATATATTTTAAATAAAAAATATAATATCCTTATTTTTTAAATACTTTAAGTGTCACTGCTAAAAAAACACGTTTATTGTAGGTATGTATTTATTTAATACATACATACGTGATGATATCAAGATAACAGTAATCTCTTAGCTTAATTTGCTACATGATTTTATACATGATTTTGCAACAGCCGACCTCAGAGGCGAAGTGATTATCACAGTGCGCTATTAGGCTAGGGGTGCCGGGTTCGAATCCTGGTCTAGGTATGTGTTTGACTACATGTTACCCAAAAAAAGATTAAATTGATTTCTCATATTTGACATATAATACACTGAAATAAACTGAGTAAGTGCAGGCCAGGGATTTTTTTGACTGGTTGACACTTACCACACTATGCGTCATCCCAAAATACATTTCGTTCTCCTTGTTATAGGGCAATTTATACTCATGCAAAATAAAATATAATATTATTTTGACGATAATTTGGTTGATGGAACACAATATTTGGTGAAAAAAAGATAATGCGCCAGAAGTCATACGGTAGTGTTCTTCATCCCTAGCAACTTTACATATAAATGATCAGTCGATAACTCTTCCCCAACTAACAATAAATCATCCATAACTATAAGATTAAATATCAACACCTCTCTCTGACGTTCGAAAACTAATGAACTAAAGAGACGGTCATGCATTTCCTCCAGAGAAGTAGTTACTCCGCCACTAGCCTCTAGACACCAATATGTTCATTTAACACAAATAAAATCGTAAATAGGGAGAAGACACAGTGATCTTCCTGAGTGACTGCTTTCATATATATGGTACTTGCGTAAAGGTTTTGTATTGAAAATTAATGCAAACAAAATGGTTCCCTCGCGTTCTCTGTTGCCGAAACATACCTACTCGTTCTGTTCTACTCTGGGCAAGAATTGTGGTCCCTGATCAAGTCTCAATTTGCAGAGAGGAGTGGAGATTTGTAACTATGTCTGACCCACATACAACTCTTCGCATATCCAATACCTTTTTGTTTGCTGAGGTCCCTAAAGAGAGATTAGTCCACTCCAGACGAGAGAAAGTTAGTAGGGTTTGCTAATAATTCTAGAACTGAAAATTCGCTAATAGACACAGGCGATGTGTTGGCTGCCGTGACCTATGTGGAAGAATTCTGAATATGGTCTCACGTTCTCTTCGCCCAAAAGGAATGAATGAACTTGGTCCTGCAACTGGAGAATTGCTTCGAGGCGAAACAGGTGTTTTGAATTTGTCTTTCGAAGTACCTACGAGTTTGACTCGTAATCATTGCTCTGGCTCCTTCACATATGGCTAATCCTGATCCGCCCCGCTAGTCACGCCTACGGCCAATATAATCCAGTCTTTACAATTCGCGATTAAAATTACCACCTGAGTGCTAGTGTCGCTTCCAATATGGCCGCTCTATGGAGAATACATCCTTGTTCACGTTCAGTTTAGTAGTAGCGCATGGAGTGGTTCCTCAAAATCCCACCAGATGGCATATCGGATAATTTTATTCGCGAATATCTCATGCTAAATTAGGAAGATACGAATTTGTAGTTTCACCTGGACATTACCATTTATCATTTCGTTAGTGCTTTGAAATTTCTGAATATCCTCAAATTTATGACTGTGTGTGTGTGTGTGTGTGTGTGTGTAACAAAAACAGAGCATTGCAAAAGCTTCACTGGTATCTTTGTACGACGCCTTTGCGGGGGCTATCTTCAAAATGTAATAAGCTGAGAAAATCGACCACAGTTATTGCAGCTGACAAACCACCTTTTTGAAACACTGCAGCATGTGCATTCTTGCGGGGCCTGTTTCTTTGAAGTAGAACCCATCCAGTGACGTGCGGTGACGTCGACACTTGGGGTAGCAATGAGTGGCGTGCCCAACGGGTCATAATCCCCTCCCCATTTTAGGGCCCAGTATTACTAACAAAAAAAAAGAACAGCAAATACAGGAAAAATTGCAAAGTTAGGAATGACTACAAAAAATTGTACACATAACTTCCACCCACTTTCGAAAATCAAAAACGATTTAATTTGACTACTGAGCCAGAGATGCCGCGTTTGAATCTCGGCTTGGCAATGGGTGATCTATGTATGTCCCTTGCCCTTCATCAATTTTATCATATCGTCTTCGCGATTAGCAAAATATGGCGGAAAGCGAAGTAAAATAAACCAAATCAAACAATCAATCAATGAATGATTTGATTTCATTCGCTTTTTTATACATTTGGTTAATCGCGAAGATGATACGACAAAATTAATGAAGAGACAAACACAAGGAACACCCATGTTCAGGTAGGGGTTCGAACCCGGAACTCCTGGTGTCGTAGCGCGCTGTGGTAACCACTCCCCCACGGTTGGTTGATTTGTTGGTTGATTTGACGTTCTAAGTCCACTTTATACACAGAAAGGCTAATCGGGACTAGACCTATAGTTTAATGTGGGATCCGAACCACTATATGCCTCCATCGGGTACAGATCCGGGACCACTTCCACTCTCCCACGGAGGTCGGCCGACAACAAACATGTGAGGAAGGCGCTAACCATTCGGATAAGTGTGTATCGGTAAAGCAAACTGCATATTTCCTGAGTAGTACTTTTCAATTGAATTTTTGAAATACCATCTTTATATATGATAACGTTTTTTCAAAAATTTTGCATTGCTTGATTTCCATAATTTCCCCATCTCACGATCACGTTACTGAAGGATCCGGGCTCGAGTCCTGGCCTTTGCATGAGTGTTTATTTGCAACCACTCTTCACCCGTTTAATTTAATCAACGTTCATCGTCATGGCAGAAATTAGGTAAAGCGATGGAAGAGAGAAGAAAATACAAATAATTTCCTCCCAGTGCATCTGCAGGGCACTGTGAAATCAGGAGCCTAGAATTCTCTGTTTATGATTGTACCTCACGACTTTCCAAACTCTTAGCTACTTATTCCGATTAAATCTATACAGCTAGAAAAAGCGATGGGTAACAAAACACAACTTTAAACACACCTTTTTCTACTTTCTTCAATGATATTCATTTGGCTTTTTGAGTTCTGGGATACATTTTTCATTTCTAATTTTCTCATTATTCACTGTAGGCAGAGTACAACACATAAGAACAAGAATGCACGCTCGTTACGAATTCCGGCCTGAATTGTTCTTTGTGAGGTCCCTTCATCAATTTGATCATATCTTCACTCATCCTCATTTTCGCGATAACCAAATGTGGCAGAAAAGCGAAGTAAAATAAACCAAACCAACAAGAAGAATTAGAACGCGCGTTCACTTCCCCAAATAAATACATCCGTATTTATGATTGTTTAGCTTATCCATTTTTTTATTGGAGACCAAGAGACACTACTAAAACGAGAGCAAGAGAGAGCGTGAGCAAATATTTGTTATTTAATCATTATATATTCCATATTTTTAAAAAAAGCATAAAATTTTTGTCTGCACATAAGATGTTCCAATTGCATAAATAATAAAAGTACATCCCATATTATACATACATATTGTACAACGTGTAAAAAGTAGTGTAAATACAGAGGACAGAAGTACTGCAGAAAAATTTCCCCTTAGTTCTTTAGAGGATTTACAAAGGAAGCGAAGGGAATCCAATCCCCTATCTGTCCTATAGGAGATAGACTGGAGGACCTGAAAGCACGGGCTTCCAACCATGGGAGCGGGGGCGAGGGGGCAAGGGAGGTAGAGACAGAAATCTTCCCTTTCCCTTCGAAAACCCGTTTCTACCTGGAACTGTGAGGCGGAGAAAGAGCGAGCTAGGCCGCTAAACGCACCGAGGGACGAGAAGCGCGTGAAAAAAAGTGTTGCATATGAACTGTGGCTTCAGCAAAACAATAAATATTGTAATATGAAAATAATTAAGAGATTTGAGATTGATTGATCTATCTCTGCTAGACTAGCTACTCCTCAGTGCACGTCACTGTACCCATCAAAGTCGTAAGCACATGTTTATAGGGATAGATACAGTCTGTTATCTGCGTTTACCAAGCAGAAAGTTAGTTGAAATCCGAAAATAATATATCAAAAAGTGACGACTAGAAACTTCACAAATATTCCTCAAGACTTGCAATTTTCGGTAGTCGGCGCGGCGGTCGGCAAAACTGGAACAAAACTTTCTGTTTCATTGAAGAGGAGAAAGTGGGAGTCATACTTGAAGTGTCCATTAACCCTTAATGGAGCTGGCACAAAACGGCACTAACTAACACAAAAATTTGCCAGAAGTTTGGGTGACAGAGAAAGTGGGGTTCAAGGTTAGCGGAGCTGTGATACAAGAAAGAAAACTCATGTTTAGATGAAATACTGCGAGGTGAACATGCCATTCTCAAATTCTTCCCAAGGGGTCCCGGATTCGATACCCGATGAAAGAAAAGCACATAGTGGTTCGGATCCCACTTTAAACTGTAGGTCCAGTCCCGATTAGCCTTACTACATAAAGTGGACTTAAAACACCAAATCAATCAATCAATCAATCAAATTCTTCCAGAGTTGTATGTAATAAACTTGATTTTTCGATGTTATTTTTTTATTAAAATGGTGTTATTTTTTTTGTTTTTCGGTGTTATTTTTCACACAATTACATTTTTATTATTTTAGTACATTTTCCTGGAAAATATACCATTATTATGCCGTGATTGTGATCTTAAATTGCAAGTCACATGGCCTAAGCCTTTTTGTGACAGTTCCATACATTGGTAACGAATTTTGAGAAAGTTATTTTCTATTACACTAGACTCGCTAATCCGGCCCTCAATAGCCGCCCTCTCAGTAGTCCGGCCCACATCCGGCTTGTAGTCACTCAAGCAGAAATAACGCGCACAACAATGAATTATCGTGTTCAAAAATGTTGTTAGTTAAAAATGTTAAACAATGCTATACGTACGTACAGTATTTGAAATTGTGACTTTCTTACAGTAAAGTTCAGTATATACTATGTTTCTACAGCAGGATTAGTTCAGCAAAAAGTTTCTCTCGCGACAAATACCGATGTTATGGCTCCCGAGTGACGGTAGGTGCGCACTCGTTTTCCCGTCAGAACCCTGTCACTTTGCTCGGTGATGTTAAACGTTCCCAGATAGAAGGTGAAAATTCATGGGAAACCTCGATTTCCACGTGGTTTCATGTAGCTGTCGGAATCATTGCATGTATAACACGCACATTAGTTTTCTTTTGGATAAAGCTTTGCACGTGAACATTATCATTGGTAAATACGGCAAAATTTTTAAGCCTCAACTCAAGAATGTTGAATTTTTGCGGTATTTTTCGTTTTTAAGCACAAAATGTGTTGAAATTCCCGAGGCCACAATTCGCATTTTATGCAAAATTCGCGTTATTTCGCAATTTCAATGGATGAAAAATGTATTCAGAACATGTCACTACACATACATAAGCAATTAACAATTAACATGTTATCGTGTTTTCGATAAACCAAGGTCCCTAGTAATAATATGTACTTTATGTAAGTCATAGGCGTAGCTACGGGGTGTGCCGGGTGTGCCTAGGCACACCCTAATGGGCTGCTTTATCAAAGAGAAGTAAATACAGATATTTCAATAGGGGAGAAAATAAGCGGCAGTTTGTAAGAAGTTGAAAATGTCATTACTTGGTACAAACGTGTGCATTATCGCTGATGAAACGGGTGTCTATAGATTTTCGATTTTTTGATGTCATTGGAGAAAGAAGATATTTACTGCATTCTACTCTGTACTGCAGCGCCTTTCTTCTATACCTGTCACAAGCTGCACGTGTGAGAGAGCTTTCTCCAAGCTTACCCAAGTTCAAACTAAATTAAGAGCAACTCAGAAGCAGGATAGATTGGAAGCCCTGCTCTTGCTATTTGTGGAACAGGAAGAAGCTTAGTCTATTGATGAAAATTAAGTTATTGATGAGTTTAAGAACATTGTACCTTTTTACAGACGTCTCTTGTTATAGATGACGTGTATTTTGATGTATTTGTTTGTAACATTTATGAACATTTTGTGTGTGTGTGTAATTTCTATGCAATTTGATTTTTTTCTACTACAAGGGTTGGACAAAAAGTAATGGCAACACTGGTATAATTGGTACTTGACTGTATTGGCAGAGGAGCACGTGTTACATTCCTTCAAAGTAATCGCCCCTCATCTCTACGACCTTCTGTCACACGTATGGAAGGCGTCGTACACCGTCAGCTCGTCCATCTCTGTCGATGTCCCGCAGTGACCGCCCTATAGCACGTATGATGGCTTCGCGCGTGTCGTAGTGCTTCCCGCCCAGTGGTTCCTTCATTTTGACAAAACGGTCGTAATCACACGGTCTCATACCGGTGAATACGGCGGATGTTCCAGTACGTCCCACTACCAGTTATGCAGGAGCGCCGTCACATTGTTCGCAGTGTGACACCTTGCATTGTCAAGCACGATGATGGGACACCGTGCCGTCGCTTCCTTCTTAATGCGAGACGAAGGTGTTGCAAGAAGGTGCAGAAATAGGCTGCGTTGACCGTCTGCCTGAGAGACGTTGTTCTTCTTGCCTAAACATATTGTTAGGGCGCTTGCACTCTCGTCCTCTGCTTCAGAGCACTGCTGTTTTTGACTGAATAACATACAATCGCTCCCACTCACTATACTTCCTCGTCTGACATTCCTTTATCAGCCACGAAACGCTTGTGGCGCTGTGACTCACCCCTTTCACGGGACAGCAGTGTTGCCATTACTTTTTATCCAACCCTTGTACATATACTTCAGAAATTTTCATCACTGTCATTTAGTGAATTTATATTCCTTTACAAACATCAGTGCAGTTAACGAGCCAAGTGATTGTGTTGCAAAATATGCTATTAGAAAGGTACAAGACCTAATTTTTTTCTTTGTGCACACCCAAATATAAAGTTCTGGCTACGCCTATGATGTAAGTTCTGAACGCCAGAAGAATTCACGTGGGATGGAAAAGCGTGAAGGGCTATAGAAGACTAGATTCATTGATTGATTGATTTGCTATATTTTACTTCGCTTTTTGTGCCACTTTTTGCTAATTGCGAAGATGGGGATGAGTGATGATGTGCTGAAATTGATGAATTGACACTCATAAACATCCATGCCCAGGCCGGGATTCGAACCCGGAACCCCTGTCGTAGTAGCGCAATGTGCTAACCACTCCGCCACGGGGGTCGGCTATAGCAGACTAGAAAATAACCATGTCTGCTAGAGTAATGAAACACTCGAAATTAATTATTTGATACGTAAACACCACAACACCACATTGCAAAAAATTTGACTGAAGAAATGTTGGTCTAAGGCAGTCAATTTTTGCTACCGCCATCCAACTACGCATCAAAAATGGACGTTTTCAAATCATTAACGGCTAATGCATAGTTAACTTAATAAATACAATTTTAATGATCCAGTTTTTGAAATATATTTATGGGCCACACCGCTGCTACGATATGGAACTCACAACTCATATTCTATGGACTGATCTCACCAGTGGCGTGCCCAGGGGGGGGGGGGGGGGGTTGGTGAGGGTTAACCCCCCCCATTGGTTTCGTCATTTAAAAAAATTCAAAGCAAAAGTGAAATAAATTTTATTTCATAAATGGTTTGAGTACCAAATCGCCAAAATTGTAAAATTTTTACATTTTGGCAATGAGAAATGTATTTGCTTCTTCAATTACTTTTTTTTGATAATATTGGAGTTGAGTGTCAGAAATGCACAGGCACTCATTCATTCCTTAGTCACTGAAAAAGAAAGAGAATTCCCTTCTCAGTATGGTCAAGAAAAGAGCTGTAACCATTGGAATGCGAACTGAAGGAATCCCTCCTCCCTTTTCTTTCACCCACGATGACCCTCTAGGAGAATGACCCTCCCTTTCCTGTTACGACAGTGATGCTAACTTCCCTTTTCTTTCTTTCCCATTCTTATACCATATATGCCAGCAGAGCAAAGTTCTGTCAGATTTGATTCACTACAATTAGTAGGCAAAGTAAGTCAAAATCTTATATCGCACCTGGATGCATATTTATTTCAAAATATCAATAATTATAATAATAATAATTGTTGCAGGCAGTAGCGAAGCATGGTTTTACGAAGGAGGCAAGCGATGTTTTGTACAATAGCATGCCGGGAGGAAGGGAGGGATGCGTTATATAGCCCAACAGGCCCAGTCAGTTTCATAAACAAAATTAAAACAATTAATATGCCAAAATATTATACGATTTACTCTTGTGCTCTTTACAAATTACATTTTTTTTCCTCAACCAAATATCCAGCCTTCAGTTTATTGAATTTTCTTGTAAAATTTGTGAAAGATCTCACTTGAATTTCTGCGTAAATAATTTAGCAGTTGCCAACACTACTGACACTGACACTACTGGTTGCTGTCAACACTAGTGAAGTAATTTGAGCTGGACCAAGCTGTTCCACTTCCCGGAACCACAAACACTCGCCCCGTATCTTTGTCCCAAGTCCTGGTGTTCACTGGGGTTGTAGCGAGTTGCAGTCTGCAAGGTAGTAAGTCGAAGTGGTCGTGTTGTGTGTTACGTTTCTGCGTGTGTAATAGATTTTTGACGTGGAACTAAAGATGGATAGAGAAAAGAGGGGAAATACATTATTAGATTATTTCCAAAAGAAACAAAAAATGGAAGTTGAAGCTTCACCTTCCACAAATAGAACCTCAGAAAAGGTCGATTTAAGTTCAGAGGAATTCCATCCGAATTGCGAGAGTGAAACGTGCGAACTTTCAGACTCTGATGTTCAACAAGAAGGCATAACAGAAGATATTGGAAACCTTGTTGCAAAATTATGTCAAGGAACTGTCGAGGTAAGTGACGTTCATTATTTGATAGCAGATATATCCATAGGCGGATTTAGAATTGTTTTTCTGGGAGGGCACAGCATGTGCTGTAAGCATACAAACGTGTGTGTGCAGGGGAGGGGGGTGCCCGCTTGTGTATGCCTGGAAGACGTGTGTAGGATGTCACCCTATATCACCAATAAACTTTCACAGGGCGAGAGAACATGAAGATGAACAAGTTTCCTCAATGATTTCAGGGGCCTCACCGATGGTGGTGTAATCAAAGAGGTCCTGGGTTTGATCCCCTGTAAAGGAGCATTGCGAAGTGGTACGTATTCCGATTTAAACTTTAAGTCCAGTCCCGATTAACGTATCGGAATATAAAATGGACTTTAAAACAATTTACTTTTTGTTTTGTTCACGAACCCTAGGAAAACGATATTACCTATCCTATAGATCCACCAAGGCATTTGAAACCCTGGCGTCGGAGCAGTGGCACTAGTGTCGCTAGTTAAAGTCACGGGGAAGCCTATGGTTTACGTATTTTCTGAGGTCCCAGAAAGCTTGGTGTTTCTATATATGTATGCAACGACATTATAAAATCACGGTTGCCATGGACAGTTTTATTATTTTGTAGGAAAGGGGTAACATTTGTATTACGACACGGAATAGACTAGGTAGGCATTAGCCTGGTGCAAATTATCAGAAATGTGGCTGTAAAAAGTGTAGGAAGCATTTTTGAGGAAAAGCGGGCAAACAACATTTTCTGAATGTAATTGATGTGCTGATTCCGAATATTTTGTTTGCCACTCTCGATTTTGATGTTATGTGCTTTAAATCGCTAGAAAACAAAATTGCGGCCATACGAAATGAGCTCCAAATAACTTTTGAAGGAGCAGAAACAAAATAGTGATCTTGGTGTCAAACGTTATGTTTTTGAGTATGCTGAATCCAAATATTATGTTTTCTAAACTGAAATTTTAAGCTATTTGCTCCAAATTGCTAAAACACAAAATGGCGGCCATACGAAATGAGGTCCTAATAACTTTTGAAGGAGCAGAAACAAAATAGTGATCTTGGTGTCAAACATTATGTTTTTGGGTATGCTGAATCCAAATATTATGTTTTCTAATCTGAAGTTTTAAGCTATGTGCTCCAAATCGCTAAAAAAACAAAATGGCGGCAAGTAGTGGGATTTATGCTATAACAAGCACCACTTACAAGTGTAGAAAGGAAGAGCCCCCCTCCAGCAGATTTGCTTACACTTAAAAACAAGCTCAACATGGGCATATGAGCTTTTTGCTCAAGCGTGGAACCCCCTCTAATCCAAGATTTTTGTAAAAATGCCCTTAGGAATTTTTCGGAAAGGAAGAGCCCCCTCAGATTGTTTTGCTCATACTTACAAAAGGCACTTCTGTGAGATTGTTGTCCATAAACTTGTCAAAAATATGCCCCTCTTGATGGCCACACTTAAAACTAGGCCAAGACACACACCCACACACATATTTACTTCCAATTTAAGTTCAATTGGATACCAGGTTCAATCTAATATTAAAACAATGCAATATGCAGAGACTCTCTAGAATTGCTCCGTGACTCTCTCATTTCTTACATCATAAACATATGATTTTTCTCCTATGAGAATAACACTACATATGGTGTCATCAGGTAATGCCTCATGAAATTCACAGATAATTTTAATATTTGTTCTGTCATTCACCACAACCTGTTTTCTTTTTGAAGCATTGATTACAAACATAGGTCTCTGTGCTTTAAATTCATCTGGTGTGTAATACATGTCAGTATTGCCAGTAGTGACCCTTTTGAAGGATGTAAATGCTTCATATAATTTAAGGAAATCATCCTTGGACATGTCTAAATTGTAATTTTCTCTAGGAAATACCTCATTTCTGCCATTTTTAAGATATATGTTCTTGATGTTGCAGCTATCAAATTTACTTGAATTTTTTTCCTGATTGTTGTGTCTCCCAGTCTGAAACAATACCACTACAAAATCAGGCATGTCGTATTGTATGCTGGAGAATGAATTTGTGGCATCAAATTCATAATAAGAACCAGATGCGGGCTTCTGTACACATTGATATGTATAAAATTGCAGAGGAACCTGTGGATTTTTTATTATATCAGCTTTGTATTTAAGAGCATAACTGGCTTCATATTCAACAACAGGGATTCTTAACTCCATAGTCTGAATAATGCATTTGCCTGCATCTGGTAGGGTATTGGGCAGAGCTTCTCCTGTAGGGTTTATTGCACTGTACCTCATCAAAGCATTGTTATCATTGGCAGCTCTTCTAAATGTGATTCTTAAACCACCCTTCCACATAATATCTTTATAATCTGAGAAGAATCCTGGCAATAGGCGCATCGGGAACAGCACTGTGTGGTTCTTAGATAATATCTTTTCACCAGCCTCAAATCCACCGATTTTGTAGTATGAAGCCTCGGTTTTGGATAATTTCAATGTGGCCAAAGCTGTGGAGGTAATGCCGGGATAATCCACTCTGTTTATAACAACGCCATGTTTTCTGATCTCAATTTCAGAGAATAGATGCGGCACAAAATTATCTACCAATCTTATATTTGAATTTGCCGGATAATCTGTTCCATCGAGCTTTACAACATCAAATTTGATGTATAGATCTGCTCTGTGGGGGTGTATAAATCCATCCCCTACATCAAGATCAACCTCAATCTCTGTGTTGGGTTGATTTAAATTTGCAAATGTCCTCCTGTTTGGGGGGAATGATTGTAGCTCATAACTCTCAATATTTTCCATTTTCTTCTTGTATGTATTTTTATTTAAATATTAATCTCTATGATTGCAGTTGTTGTGGCTCCAGCAAAATCAACTAATTCTTCTTTTTCATTAGTGACCATCAATTCAATATAATCTATTCTGTTATGACACACAGGAAAATATAATGTTGGGGATGGATTGTAGATGATGGGCTCCATAAATTCAGAATTAGGCTTGAATGTTGCAATGATGCCTGTTTGTTTGTGAGTGCCTATGCCATTTGATTTGGTGATCATACCCTCAGCCACATTACAGTGAATATTCAGAGTCTCTATGGCTAAGAATTTGGGTATATTCATAGCAGTGTGTTTGATGCCTGGTTCAAGTTTTGTGTTGTTCTCAAAGCCTAACAGCTCTCCTATAGTACCCAGATCCACTGTTTCTGTGGCAGATACAATTTCTACTCTGTGAGTGACAGAATTTTGACTTAACACTACACCTCTGGGTAATTGAGCATTTAAAGTGGACAGATTATATTGCCCTGGAGTGATGACAATTTTTTCATCCCCTACTGCAATTGTATTGTTGTGGTGTGTAATATTGGGGATTAGGTACATGCCATAAAATGCCCTGAGAGCTATTGTTTTGGGATATACAATATCATCATGCAATTTGAGTTTCAATATTGAATTTTGGCTGGTGAGATGAAATACCCCCATGATGTTTCAGATACCACAAGGCTTTTTGAAAATCTTCAATTGATGGTTTATTTATTTGAGACATATATCTAAGAACAGATAAACACAAATGTCCACAATTAACATCTTTGAAATTTTGAACACGGGCATTATTGTAATAAAGATTAGCTGAATTTAGATATTTTATTAAATTTTCAGGTGGAACACCTCCAAATGAATCAAACACAAATGCCTCATTTTTTAAATATTTAAGATAACAAATCCAGTGAGTGCCCTGATTTTTGAACTTATCCAAATTAACAATGCCACACTCTTTGTTGAGTGGTTGTTCTGGCAAAGAATCAGACATGTACACACCTCTAAAATGTTTGATGCCCAGTGGCTTGATTAAAGCTTCAATATCTTGGTTTGTAAGCGGCTCTTGTTTTTTTTAAACTTATTCATGGCTCTTTTAACACCTTTGCCTTGTTTCTCTATTGCCAGGTTATGGCGCCTCTGCTCATCTAATTCTGCCCTATTTTTCTTGGCATCTATTACTGTTTTTGCTATGGCAGCTGATCCCCCAGCCAAGCTCCCAACAGCCCCGAGAGCAGCTAAGATGGCAGGGATGGTAAATATAAATCCCCCCACATGTGATTTTTTTCTTGATTGCTGTAATTTTTTTAATTGGGGGGTACTAAGCAACAATTTCATACCATGCCCCTTGGCAATACAAGAATTTTTTTTCTTGCGCTGCTTTTTGGTCAAAAGACTGTCAATAGTTTTAAGAGATTTGAGACCTGCATAAGGTATTTGATACATAACACCCTTGGCCTTCATTGTAGGTTTATTATATACATATTCACAACCCCCACCCCAATTTTTGTTTGGTGCTCATAGCTATGGTGGTTCCCAATGCTGCTATTTTTTCACTCAAAGAAGCATCTTTGCTTACAAATCTGCCAAATGCCGCCTCTTCTAATTTCTTGTCTGCAACATGTCTCTTGTCAAGATCAGAATGTGTGTTGTATGCAATATCATGGTCTCTACAAGCAGCATCTAAGGGATTAACACCAGGATCACCTCTGTTTAATCTATGGTCCAGTTTTGTGCCTGGACCACAATATTGATAGCCTGGAATATGTAATTCAAATGGCAGCTTGTTTATAATGTCATTAACAAGGCCCCGACCCTCAGAAATATTCCAAAATTTAGGTGGTAGAGTATTAATAATTTTTATAAGATATCCAATCCCCTTAGTGTCATTCACTATAAAATTAGACAATTTGGTGCTTATCATGTCCATAATTCCAACCTTTTCATTGTAAAAATTGTGGTTGCCAGCATTTTCCTCCCCAGCTATCACCAATAGCCTATCTACAAGTTTCCTGACATCATCAACCCACACAAATTCTTTGGGCAGGGTGTTGTATTGTTTGATTCCACTCCCAGTCTTGATTTGTGACCATATGGGCTTGATTAAATTATTGTATTTTGCCCCACTGCTCGACTTGACTCTTTTTTGTGTGGGATCATTGTTCTGGTATAGAGCATCTGATTTTATTAATATTTCTTTGTAATCCTCATAATCTTGATCTGTATAGCTGCCAGGTCTTTTCCTAGTCATCAATTCCCATAATCCAGGTGTTCCGGTGTACTTAACAAAAGCACCTTTTTCTCCAAGTCGAGATTCTGAATATACAATTATATCATCTCCCATAAATGTTACTCTGAAATTGCCAATTCTATGTATGATGCTGCCATCAAGCTCTGTGTCAGCATATAAGCCAAAAACCTCATCTTTATTGTCTTTAGGTGTGGTTAAATATTTTTGAGCAAGAAGACCCAATTCAATAGGATCCTGACTAGCCTCAATTCTTCTAGGAGCAATAGGACTAGGTGTATGAATACTTGAAAGTGGGGTGATTGGATAATCTAATATGTTCCTTGCAGCTACAGGTACAAGCTCTGTGAGCAAATTTTGATTTTGCTCTGTAACAGTTTTGATATTTTTACCTAAATTATTAATAGCATCAATTACAGGCTGTTCTGTTTGTTTGTGTTTTTCATAAATTCCACGGTTCTCTGATTTCCATCCCTTAAATCTTTTTACAAGATAATCTCTTAACTTAAGATCATCAATGATTGGCCTTTTCATGGTTATTTATTTATGTTTCAATGTCTAGAAAATTGTTGATTTTATTTCTGTATTTGCCACTATTGGGTGTTCTTGTCATATCAATTGTGACAAAGCCATAACTGTCCTGGTTCCAGCACTTGCTGCAAAACTTGGAAAAATCATTGTAGCTCAGGTCCCCACCTACATATTCATCATGTATGTGTTTGAGGTTGGTATGGTCTTGATGAAACACACATATAAAATTGCTATTGTCTCGGATCAGCTGCTTCGGAATTTTAGAAAAAGTCTGTGCCAGGTAGAAGCAATCAATGTTTTTGTGCCGGCCCTGTGTAAAGAAATTTCTAACCTTGTTTTGATTATCCAATATAATATCATCAAACACAACAACAGAATTATCGAGACATTCATCAAGTGGCTTAACATCTGGTTCAAAAGTGGCAATATCCAATCCATCATATAGATTCATCAGCTGCTGATATTTTAATTGTTCCAAGCTCTTAGAGATGATATACAAGTGCCTGTTTTTCCAGTCTAACCAGTTGGGTGCCAATAAAAAATTATCAACCATTAGTGTAGTTTTACCACAAGCAGATGGCCCAACAATAAGACACCTAATATTTTCAGGCAGCAATTTGCCATTTCTCTTATTCTGTTGTTCAGGTTCTGGCAGCCTTTTTATAACATCCCAGGTGTTCATATTATTATTTTGTTTGCATCGATCCAGCTGTGTTCTGGAAGTCCTAGCCATTTGACAAGTAACTTGTTGCCTTTTCTGCGGATGATTTTTTCTATGAGATATGTGTCAGGCTGTTTAGTTTTGCTGAGCTCTTGTTCATAGAACCTGCCTTTGAGAATTTCTCCTCGGTGATCCTTTATTATATATGTGTTAAGGGTCCCGGGTTTAACCTGAACCACTGTAAATAATTCAGTGCTCCAGTTTCTTGTAAAGCCTCTTTTGAATAAGTGCTTATATTTGCTGATTCTTACTTGATCACCAATCTTGTATTTGGGTTTTTTTGCTGTTGGCTGATATTTAGGATAATAAACAGTGCTGATCAATTTTTGCTCATCAGATGAAGTTACTTCAGAGGGTTTCATGTTGATTGTGGAATGGACCGAGTTGTTATATTTTTGTAGAAGTTCTGGAAGAATATTAATCCATTTATAATTACCTTGAAGTGTAAATTGTTTATACATAAGATTTTTTAAGGTTCTGTTGAATCTCTCTACAATTGAGGCCTTGAGGTCACTGTAACTCGAATAATGTTGTATTGCCTGGCTTTTAATAAATTGTTGAAACACTGAATTATAAAATTCTTTGCCATTATCTGTTTGCAAATAGCGCGGGGATCTTCCACTCTGATTGATGATTGTTCTAAAAGCTTCTGTAACACATGTTCCAGTCTTGGATTTGAGTGGCACAGCCCAGGCAAATTTTGAAAATGTGTCTATAACAGTGAGTAGATACTTGTAGCTCTTGTTGATTTTGTCTAAGTTTTTCAACTGTCCACTTGCCATTTCAATCAAGTCGCTTTGCCATAAATCATCTATGCCCTTTGTGACTACTGGGAGTCTCTTAAAATTATGTCTGGCTTGTCTGTGTAATTCATCAACAATAATTTGTCTAGACATAATATGTAAACAAGAATATTGCAACTATGGGGTGTTCAGCAGCTGATACTGCAGGATTTTCTAAATATAATTTGTCCCCAATATGTATTTTAAATTCCAAAGAGCCATCATCTTCAGTATAGGCTGTTTCTAATGTATTGGGATCTGTAAAATCCTCCAATTCCACACTGGTGATTTTCACTTTGTTATCAGCATTTGTTATTGATAAGGTAGGGTAGTGGTGTGCCTGTGGTTGAAGCCAATATTTGATCTTGATTGGTCTCAATGTGCCCCCAACAAAAAATTGGTAATAAAATTGTGCAGGGGACAGCATATATATTTTGCCTCCTGGTGTAAATGGAGAATCATATTCTTTGTTGGGGATGCTGTACAATTCAAGAATTACTGTATGTTTAGGATTCTCGATTATGCCTGTTATTTCCTTTTCTGCTGTGAGCAATCTGCTTGTTACAGATTCAAGATGCTCATTGATAGTCCTAACAACATCATCATGGCCTGGCTTGATTTTTATGTCCACAACAAGTTTCTTGTATTGTTGCACAATTTCTTGGAGCTGGGTGGCAAAAACAGACAGAGCATTTGCTTGATTGGATTCCATGGTCCCTAGCTGCTGCTTGATATTAGCTACAATTTGTTGCAAATTTTCAACAATTGCCAATTTTGAATTTTGAGCTGTAAGATCATGGACCTGTCTTCTGATATCCTCAAAAAGGGCATGCAATTCATTAATATGTTGATTAGTTGGAAGAGTGGCCACTGCCTGAGTGACATGTTTGATCTCTGCTTGGATATTCTTGATATCTTCTGATTTCAATATGCGATTCACTGCTCTCTTAATATTTTTAAGTTCCTGTGATGTAGGAAGATTTGAGACTGTATTTTGCAAAAATTCAAGTGCCAATTTCACATTGTTTAATTCAGAAGCATCAGCCACATTTTGCATAGCATTTTGGAGCAAAGCTATATCTGCCTGAGAGGGTGTTGATTGTTGTAAAATTTCAAGTTTTGTTTGGATATCATCAATCAAATGATGAAAATGAGATAGTTCAGATTCAGTGTTGAGGTTTTCAAGCTTTGTGATTTGTTGCTGGACACTGACAAGAGTATCTACAATCCCAGGCAATCGGGATTCTAGTACATTTGCCAAATCACTTTGCACTGCTGCTATTGTACCTTCAAGATGGGTTATGGAACTTTGAATTTTTCCAAAATCTTCATATGTTTCAAGTTGCAACTTAATATTTGCTACACTCCGAGTTATTGCATTCAAAGCATCAGAAGATGGCAAATTGTTCATAAAATTTTCAAGTGTCTCAATTTTTTCTTTAACCTCGGCTATGGCATTGTTCAGAGGGTCCAGATTAGGTATTTGGAGTGACTGAATCTGTTCCTTTAGAGTGGAAATCACAAGATCAAAATCTTCTTGTGATTTTATGCTTTTGACAATTGTTTGGAGCTGTGCCTGGACATTATTTATCTGTTCTTCCAATTGTTGTTTCAATTGCTCAGAGTTGTTAGCCTGGGTCTTAAATTTGGCTTGAAGAGCTGCTACAGCTTCTTCTAAACTTTGAAAATTATCTAATGTAGCCAAATCAGTATATTTCTGAAGCAACAATTTGAGTTCAGAATCAATTTTAAGAAGAGGGTCCATGCATTGTGATTGCAAATTTGTAATTTCTAATTGAAGACTGGCATTGAGTGTAGTTTGTAAAGCTTGTAAATCACTTCTTAATTTCTTGACTCTGACATCAAGCATCAGAATCTCATCACTGTGATCTTCATGCCTTGTATGGCCAAAAATATCATTAGGCATTTTGTTTAGTAGTTATTTATTATAGAGTATCTGATTCTTAATTCTATAAAAAAGGGTATAAGCTTGTCATATGATCCAGGGACCTCAATATATAAGCAATCACCAGCAGAAACAGTATATACAGTGCCAGAAATCATGTTTGAGTGTTTAATTCTGTAAATATTTTTCCCTATTGAAATCTTGACATTGCCCTCAGGGGTTGTAATAAATTGTAATTGCCCACCTACAGGTAATTGGTAATGATTTAAATTATTGTTAAATATGTACAATGTTTTGCCTGTTTCATCATCAACATCTGTAAGTATGCTGTTCAGATGAATAATTAACAAGCCACTTACTTTAGATATTATATCAGAAGAGGGTTGTGGTGTTGGCAGGTCCATAATACCTTGTTTTTTGAACCCAAATAAGTTCATAGGCATGTTTATTTATTTCAAATCATGCTCTGTGTTTGTGCATTGATTGCCATTTTTCAAATCACAATGACCCCATGGTAAAGTATGTATTCCTCATGACAAAATGCATCTCTTATCATCATGTGGGTCCAGGGCCACTTTTCTTACAACATTTGAAGTCAATAAGTGATCCACACTCTGGATTCTGGATTCTGATGTTTTGATTAAATTCTGGGATTTGAGACAATTTTTATAATCTTCAAATTGGAGCTCTTTTTCAACAGTTACTCTGCCAATGCCCTTGGCTTTTTTGACAACAGCACTACATGTTTTAAAACTGTACATCTTGGCACTTAACCCAGCAAATTCCACAATAACATCACCAAGTGTCTCATCTTTTAACTTGCCAGGCACTTTTTTGTTGTGGGGTTGTTGAATCTCTTTATGTTCACTGGTATCAAAGTATTGAAACAATTCAGGCTGTGCCATATCTTGATAAACATTTTCTGTTTTAATATCAAGAATAAAACTATCAGTGTCCATGTACATCAATTTTATATTATCACCATAAAAAGGTTTCAAGACATCATAATACAATATTAACATATGTAATTTGGCCAATTCCAATATCACAGCCCCTACATAAATAGGTTTATCAAACTTAATCTTTGTTTTTTTCATGTTGAAAAGTGCCATATTTTCATCATAAATTCTTCTATAATTGAAATTAGGCTTTGCAACCAATTTTTTGCTCAGGCTGGGGTCAGTAATTATTTTAACATCGGTATGTTTTCGGACATTTTCAATAGTTTTGCCATATACAGAATTGACCATCAATTTAAACAAGGCCTTATCAAATTGGCTCTTTGCAGATGTTCGAAGCTCCGTGTTTGTATCAATATATGATTTCAACCATTTTGAGTGCCTGAACCTTAAGACTTTGCCAAGTTTGGTCACTTGAACACCATGTTTCATCAGGAACTGGAGGTTCTTGTAATATATGACATAACCCTGTTTTGCCTCCAGTGTCATCATCAATTTCCTCTGTTTAGAGCCAGGTGAGCACTGAACCTCAGGAATTGGGGGCAGATCAGAAAATTTGTTATGTAAATGATCTGGAATTGTCAGATCAACCTCTAATAATAAGCCATAATTACTATCATCAAAGTCCTGAAGATCCTCAATATTAAAATCTTCAACCCATTCAAGCCCTGCATATGGCAGTTTTTGCATCATGGCATGACCATAGAGGCTGTTTGCATCCACATACAATATATAATTTGATGGCCGTGCTGGATCATAATTGGGAATATGCTTGTTATTTGCTCTGGCATATCTCTGAGAACATTGCACCATACCTCCTTTTATATTTTCCTCCATAAACAGATACATATCTTGATCTTGGATCAGATCCAATTGCTTTTTAGTGTTTAAAAACATTGCAGACCATGCTAGGCCCGGGGCACTGAAAAAATACACTGGGTCCAGTCCATAATTTTGCATAGAAGATTTTCTGAATGTCTGCATTATATCTGCTAAGATGGTCACATCAAGTTTCAAATATGCCATGTGATAATCACCAAATGTCCGGCATTTTAAATTGTTCCACACCAATTGGGCATGGTGATAATCTTCATCTGTGATTCCAGAACCTCTGATTTTGCTGTAAAACTCTTCTTGTGGAGGCAGGGAACACTCATCAAATTTAGAAAAATCTGTAACATAATCATAAGGATATACACCCTTCCGCCTAATTAATTTCAGATCCTGATTTGGAAACAATGCACGTGTGATTTTGAATTGATTATCAGATAATTGAGTGGCCAGTGTATCCAGGCTAGCAGATAAAAATCTGTAAGAATCAAGAAATCTTATGTGAATAGGAACACCATTAACTTTAATTGTTTTGCTAATGGATATATATTTTTCATCATTTTCAGCTAAAATATTTAAATTCTGCTTCTCAAACCCCTCATATCTGATCAGATGATGGAAATCATAATTGGATGCTCCATGGCAAAATATGGGGACAAATCTTGGTCTCTTGATCTTAATATTACAGCTATTACACAGGGCCATTTTGAATTTACCATCTGTATGAGAATGGTGTTTCACCTTGATATTTGTATCTGAAAATTCAGAATCACATACCGGACATTTTTCTGCATTGTTGAAATCTTCAATCTGTTTCTCTGTTAAAGGCAACATGGGTTTTGATTTTAATAAGATGTTAGATGCTATGTCACGGCACTCATTTTCTATTCTATGTGCAAATATTTTGATGGCATCTGGCCCCATGTATGAATATTCTTTACTAACAACACCATCCTGTACAACCACATAACAAAAGCTGGAAGGTTCATGTAGCTGGTATGGTGTAATTGAAGATTCTTCAGGATCTGGATTGCAGGATGCAAGAGATTTGAGGATTGATTCAAAATCACAGACAATATATGCTGGGTGTTCCAACAAGGCTTCAAACTTTTTGAATTTGCAATTCTCACTTGGATTAGGCATCACCATATGAACAGGTTTATGATTTTTACAGTATTTCAGATGCTCAATTAACTTCTTTTTAGCAATTTCTGCATTTTTTTCAGGAACCCTATTTGCCATTTTTTGACCATCAAGTACAGTTAAACATCTTCTGCACAACTTAAATATTCTATTAGATTTGTCTAGTTGTGTTCTCACTAAAGCTTCAAGATTATGTATCAGAGTGTAATGATTTGTGCCATCCCCTTCAATTAAGAGCAAATCAATCGGAACAGCAGATTCATCATCAATTGTACTGATTCTGAGAGGTTCTATCGGGCAATTGCCAGTGGAACAAATAAATACATTAATAGATAATTGTTTGCCATTAATATCCCTGGCCCTTTTTTCAAATTTATCAATATTCTGTACAGACAATGGATATTCTAAACCCTCCATTGCATCGTCAAAATCATGTTCATGTTGTTTGTAATAATTTATTCTCTGAGGATTTCTTGAAACTGGAAACAAAGCAGCTAATATACACCACAAAAAGCATTTCTGGTCGGTATTTTTTATATTAACCACGGCTCTTCTGTTTTTAATATTATCAGGTAATGGCAAATATGTAGAACCTTGTAATGGGCTGAATTCAGAAATATTAACATATAACCTGTGTGGAGAGCCGCATAGGCTCCATCCAGACTCTTTTGCCGCAAATTCAGAGTGTTTAATGTTCAATTGATCTATCAACCTGCTTATTATTTTGTCCGAATTTGCATTTGAATATACCGGTACAGTTGCTGTTATGTGGGGCTGTATAAATTTTGTGCCATTTGGTTTCTTATATTCTGTATACAATTTGAGGGACAGCTTATAAGAGCCATTTTGTGCATTTAGAATTGCCTGCAGATCAGGATTTACATTGTTCAGAAAATTCTGAATGCCACATCTTGGCTCTGATACAAACCGATAATCCCTAAGTTGGGCATTAAAACTGCTATGGATAGGTGCAAAACATAGCTGCTTTGCAGGTCCAGCATTAACAGGTGCTTCATGCTTCCTTTTCAGACCAGATGTAGATGGTTGTGAGGGCAATGTTGATGACTGTACAGAACAAGTGCCTTTATGTGTATATGTGAAGTATTGCATGCTGTATTTTCTATGGCATTTGGGGCAAATTTTTGTGGGAGTTCTGTATTTGTCTGGGTTACAAATCTTTTGGTGTCTGGCCCAATTAGAGCTAAATATATTTTTATTGCACTGATTACAATATTTTTGATTTGGCATTTTTGCTGTTGTTTATTATATACAATTTCTTGGGTTTCAATTCAAAATTCTATACTGGAAAAAAATATCAGTTGGGTTCAGCACTGTACTGTGTGTGTGTGTATGTGTGTGTATGTATATATGTGTGCTAATATTTTTGGCTTTGGTATTTATATACAATTTCTTGGGAATCAGATCAAAACTCTATGCTGGATCAGTTGGGTTCAGTACTGCAACAACACAACCTTTCTCTTCAACAGCTCTCACAATACTGGCTGATAAGCAATGCAAAATCTCTTTATATACCCTAGGCACAGAAACAATAAGCCAATCAGAATATAACACATAATCACATTATGTCATAAGCACCCAATCAGAAAACAACACATCTGAAACAATAGGCCAATCAGAATATAACACATAATCACATTATGTCATAAGCACCCAATCAGAAAACAACACGTATCTAATAATTTATTGGATGTTGCACAGCATGATGCAATAGAAATAAACCAGAAATAGGCCACAACTTGGCCACAAGTGGACCGGAAGTGGTCAAACCGGAAGTGGACCGGAAGTGGACCGGAAGTGGACCGGAAGTAAACCGGAAGTGGACCGGAAGTGGACCGGAAGTAAATATGTGTAGGTGTGGGTGGGTGTGGGTGTATATGTGGGTGATATGCAAGTTGAGGCTGGGGTCCAATTAAACTTAAACCGGAAGTAAATATGTGTGTGTGTGTGTCTTGGCTTAATTTCTGGTATGGCTAAAAAAATATCAATTTTTGACAAGTTTATGGACAAAAATTTGGCTGATGCAACTTTTGTAAGTATGAGCAAAACAATCTGAGGGGGCTCTTCCTTTCCGAAAAATTCCTAAGGGCATTTTTACAAGAATCTTGGATTAGAGGGGGTTCCACGCTTGAGCAAAAAGCTCATATGCCCATGTTGAGCTTGTTTTAAGTGTAAGCAAATCTGCTAGAGGGGGGCTCTTCCTTTCTACACTTGTAAGTGGTGCTTGCTATAGCATAAATCCCACTACTGCGGCAATACGAAATGAGGTCCTAATAACTTTTGAAGGAGCAGAAAGAAGATGGTGATCTTGGTGTCAAACATTATGTTTTTGGGTATGCTGAATCCAAATATTATGTTTTCTAATCTGACATTTTTGAAAATTGTTGTACTTTTTTTCTTCTTTTTTAACAAAAGATCCACAAAAATGACCAAACCTATAATATATATATTTTTTTTTACTTTATTTCAGAATGATAGAAACATAGAACCATGGATCCACTTATAAATTTGAAAAGACTTGCACCTGTGAGCCATCATCTTAAGATGTTTTTTATCAGTTATTCTCCTCAAAGCTGAAACACTGGGCCAGGTAAAGCTAGACACCTTCGTGAAGGAAAGGATGATGGCCCCTGATAAAAGTCTCACACAAGTCAAGTTAAGTTATCCTCTACATAAGTCAAATGCAAGGACCTTTAAGTCCCTCTATGAAGCTAAATTGGTAGTAAGTGGCAAGGAAACAATTTTGAAAACTGACAGGAATATTCTCCAGCGCCTCGTAACTGCCTATGAGGCAGGTTGTAATGTGGATCTAAATCGCATTTTGTGTCATGAACTAATGCCAATTCCAATCTCCCTTGCCAACACAAACGGAAGTCTGAGAACAGGAAACACAGCCATTCTAGCTGATGTGATGATCAAGGATGTAATTTGTCCACCTGATATATCAATTCCGTCTGCGTCATGCCTTATAATAGATGGTCAAGCATTAGTTGTTGCACTTGGAAAGTCTGCAGGAGTTTTTAAACTTTGGTCAACAGGCAGATGCATTTCTTAACCTTGTTCTTTCTATGGGAAGAAGCTTTAAGAGGATTGATGTCACCTTTGATCGGTATAACGCAACTTCAATCAAGGCTGGAACAAGGGATAGGCGCTTGAAACATGCTCATTTAGTAAGGAGAGTAATAGAAAATGAATCCGTGCCAATCCACAACAAATTCAGTGACTTTCTTGCTAACTCAGAGAATAAAAAAGATATGGCCTGTTTTCTCTCTAATCATTTGATCAACAATGCTCCTGAAGACAAAATATTTCTGGTTTTCGGTGGATTTCACAAGGAGGATGACGTACGGACAAACAATCGTGATTTTTCTATTGAAGGTTTACAGGCAAACCACGAAGAGGCGGATACGCTCTTGTCCTTCAATGTCTTCATTCTGGTGCTGATAACATTGTTGTCTCAGCACGTGATGCAGATGTATAAGTGCAATTGGTAGCGTTATTTCACAAGATTAGATGTACGAAATTGTGGTTGCGAGCAGGAACATAAAACAAAAAGAAAATACATTCCAGTACATGAAGTCAGGCAGAAGCTTTGCTTTCATTTACGGATCCTGTCTTCGAAACTCTCATCCCATCCCACGCCATAACAGGATGCGACACAGTATCCTACATTGTTGGGATCAGTAAGAAGACAGCATGGATAATATTTAACACTAATAATAATGATCTAATAAATCTTGGTGTTGACGAATTGAAACAAGAAACAGCACACAAGGCAGAGAAGTTGTGGCCATACAGGTTAGCTCTTTCCCCCCTGGGCCACTTGGTTGAAGCCGAACAATAGGCGATTGGGGACCAAGCCGTCCAGGATTCGATGCCCGGCTGTACCTGCACGGTGCACATAAACAAATAGAAAATATTATTGAGATGGGGGAAAAGGATGGTGGTTGCATATGAAATTATAGCGATTTGATTGATGGACTGTGATATGTGAATATGTATTATGTTAAGAATCTCTACATGATATGAGAATTGCAAGTCCACTCCTTAATTTCAATTCCGGTCACACTTACACCGATGTCCTGGCGCTGTGTATTGATGTCTCCATTGTCTGTCGTTAGGGAACCTGGTTGTTCCAACTGTCCGTGGTGTCAATCACACTGCCCTCCGGTGACGATTCCTACATATATATCAGGCCGCGGTAGCACACGTCACAGTTCACGTCTGTCTTCTGTACACTGACCAGTCACATATAAACTTTTATATGTAAAAAGATATAGTTTATCTTGTGAAGAAACTATCCCGTTCATCGTAAAAATGTGTTAAATGCTATGCTCTCAGCATTGACGGACACTGATTTCTAGACACAGGATGTTCAGTATAACCATTTTTACATGGACTTTCAGAGCAACCTCTCGACAAAGACTTGTTAAGGCAAATCCTCAACACTTCTATTGTAGCTTCTCGACAACAGACTATCCGGCACAAGTTCTAGACACACACTTCTCACTTGAATTCTCAACACCGACTTGTAGCTTGAATTCTCCACAGACTCTTCTGTCTAGCTTATAGACGCACACTGAACCGCCAAAATTCACCGTTGGGTTAGGGGTTTTTGTCCATGTCCACTTTCTATAGGCTGACGTGGAGGAGGGGGTTGGTTGCAGGGAAGAATGGAAATATTTCAACGTTGGGGAGACAAAGGGGCTTCTGGGAGAGAAAGCGTAAATATAGCCGTCACCTTTTGTGGGCAAGGGAAATGACCTTTGCTTGGCTTCTCTGAAACTGACGCGGATTTCGAGACGTGCAGAATGTTCGATAATAATAATAAATGTAGAAGAAGAATGATATATGTATATATTGATAACACTGATGAACAAATTCAAACTTTTTTTTGCTCCTTTGAACGAAAATAGGTGATTATTTATAATTCGACCCCGCTGAATCCAAATCTGAAAGTAGAAATGCTGTATCACCTATCGTTTTCCCTCGATTTTCATTTTTTGTTTTTAATAAAAATTTAATTCCCTTTGTAATAATACATCGATATTTGAAATTATTTTTGTTTGTTTGCTCATGAAATAAGATTTAAATATTGAAGTGAATAACTATGAAATATAAAAAAATTAAAAAATATATATAGGACCGATTTTGACTGTTCAATGAAGAAATTTCATGCAAAAAAAAGGAAAAAAAAACACATTTTTACTCGCATTTTCAAAATTTCTTTCTTGAACTCTGCCGTTTGTAACTGCCACCAGAAACCTCTTCCTTGAGGTTCCAACAGCAGTCTGCTAACATGTTCTGTACCGATTTTCCTGCATATCGTTTCTCCATGACAGAAATATCCTGGTGAAATCTCTCGCCGCATTCGTCACTAACCGTGCCCAAGTTGGGGGGGGGGGAGTCCAAATGCGAATGTTAAAAGTGAATTTTCAAGGACATATTGCACCCCTGCTCTGATAACACTTCAACAAGTTCCTTGTAGTTGTCAGCTTTCACATTTCCAAGAAAATTACAGCATACTTGTCTGAAAGCTAACCATGCGCATTTCTCTTTTTCTGTTAGCAATTCCACAAAGTTGTCATCATGAATGATCTCACGAATTTGCGGCACAATAAATATGCCTTCATTTAACTTACTATCACTGAGTTTAGGAAATGTTTTTCTCAAGTACCCAAAACCCTCACCGTATTTATCCAAAGCCTTAACAAAATTTTTCATGAGCCTTAACTTTATATGCAACGATGGTAACAAAATCTTGTCTTTCTCAAGTAGAGGGTGATTCCTAACACTCTTTTCTCCAGGAATTAAGTTTTTTCGTATGGGCGAATCCACAATGTTGTAATGTTAATCTTCTGCCCGGCTGTCCCATTCGCAAAGAAAGCAACAACATTTTGTAAACCCACATTGCATGCCCAACAGTATACCAATCATTTTGAGGTCTCCGCATATCTGCCAACCATATGTTTCATAAATTATCACTTTTAATATTGTATCCATATTTTCATACGTTTCCTTCACGGTGGAAGAATAGGCAAGGGGTACTGATGGGTATATATTCCCATTATGCAACAATACTACTTTTAAACTATTTTTAGATGAATCTAAATATAGTCTCCACTCGTTTGGGTTGTGATTCCTTCCAAGTTCTTGCAGAAGGCCTTCTACATCATTGCAGTAAGTTAACTCATTACTAACAGAAAAAAAAATGTGTCAGTAATTGTTGGCGTTTCCGATATGACACCTTAACACCATCTTGTAATAAATTCCACCCTCGGAGACGAGAACCTAATAATTGCGCTTGAACTTTAGAAATTTTGAGGTCTCTGACTAGATCATTAGTTCGGATTGGGAAATAAAGTGAGGTACATTTGGATCAGGAAAATTTGTATCGGTGTTTGAATATGAGGGTCCAAGTTCGTCATCTGGAGAAGCACTGCTTGGTTCTGTTTCATCCACTGTCCATTCTTTAGGAGGCTTAGGAATAAAATCATGACTCATAGGTTTATTGGCTGAAGGAACATCAGGATAAAATATAGAATGTTTTGATTTTGAACTATATCCCACTGTGTTTGTTAAACAGAAGTAACAATCCGTAGTATGATCTTTCTGTTCTGTCCATATTACAGGGTTTCCGAAGGTCATTGATTTGTGAGTGCCATTAAGCCAACCACGTAAAGTTCGCGAACAATTACAACAAATTTTACCTGGTGCCCAGCTTTTTCCCTCGTCTACTTTACTTCCAAAATACAACTCATATGCTTTTTTCACTACAGGAGTAAATTCCCCGCAAACATAACAAAACAAGTTCGGGTTATTCACACATTTGCGTGACATGGCGAACTGATTAATTGAGTTATAATATATTTCTTTAAAAAAAAAAATTATGAATGCTCTGATCGTTTTCTTAAAATACAACTTACACTTCACTTCACTATACACAATACTACATTCACAATTTCACGAACATACACAAACATAAAATACGGCTACTCGCGAAGGCTACTCGCAAAGTTATCGGAAAGGAAGTTAAGACTCGACTGACCCACAAAAGAACAAATTTTAACATAGAAACAGGAAATTTATCTACTGCCAGATGTTTCCTCCACTAAATATTAAGTGCCAGTCATAAACACACAAGGTCGCTGAAAAGTTCTTATCCATTTGCTAGGAACCAAACGTTAAGTCGGATGCGGAGCACGGTGCGGAGACCTAAAACTATAAAATGTGGGTGTTCTGCAGAAAATTTAGGTGATACAGAAAAACGGATGCGATATTCGTTATCAGCACATCTGAATACATAAAGATCACTTAGTTTCATTTAAAGGAGTATTTCATTGTTTATCAGTGTAATTAGTGTGCACGTATGGAAATACGGGTACAAAGTTCATATGCAAGTTGTATAGTGTATCGGAGGCAAGCAGCTGTGATGAAGCCAGAGTAAAGCTGTTCAGCAAAGGTAAAACACCACAAGCACTGCCCCCCACTCCCGATGCTCTACGGTTTCATGTACAAAGGGACCACTATCAAGCCATGGTGTGGAGGCAGTCGGTCATACCAAAACCTGTGTTACCACCACCTACTATCTTGGGATGGAAAATGGTTGATGGACAGCTCGTTCCTAAACTTCAATCGCTGCCACCAATTCCACAATCCTGCTACGACATTGTCACCTGTGGATGTTTGGGTGGTTGTATATCCGCTACATGTTCCTGCAGGAAAGGTCAGCTTGCATGTACTGCAGCTTCCAAATGTTCAGATACTGGCACTAAGGAGTGCATGAATATCCGTGACTAGAAAAATGTTATACTATTTTTGTACGCAAAATAAGGTTGAATAAGGCTAACATGCGGATTTATCATACACTGGTACTGTTAATATTTCAATATGGTCTTATGCTTTGAATAATATTATTATTTTGCATCTTTACTTTAGCAATGTTCTATACTTTATTCTGTATTAAAAACCTATTGTCCACAAGAATCACTGTTTTATTCCTAGTTCAAAAGTATGGATACGAAACATTGCACGGATGCACGTAGCCGCCATTTTGTTTTTTAGCGATTTGGAACAAACACCTTAAAATGTCAGATTAGAAAACATAATATTTGGATTCAGCATACCCAAAAACATAATGTTTGACACCCATATCACTATTTTATTTCTGCTCCCTCAAAAGTTAATATGACCTCATTTCGTATAGCCGCCATTTTGTTTTTTAGCGATTTGTAGCACATAGCTTAAAATTTCAGATTAGAAAACATAATATTTGGATTCAGCATACCCAGAAACATAATGTTTGACACCAAGATCACTATTTTGTTTCCGCTCCTTCAAAAGTTAATATGACCTCATTTCGTATGGCCGCCATTTTGTTTATTAGCGATTTAAAGCATATAACACCAAAATCGAGAGTGGCAAACAAAATATTCGTAATCAGCACATCAAATACATTCAGAAAATGTTGTTTGCCCGCTTTTCCTCAAAAATGGTTCCTACAGTCAGAATTTCCGAAAATTGTCCCAGTCTACATTCTATGAACTGTAAATATTCCTTACAAATCTTCTGATTATTTATCTTGTACAAACGCAACAAATACAATAAGTAATATGTGTATGCAGTAATAAATTCATTTACTGAAAGCACCTTTTCTGGCATCAGTGGTCGAAGTAGGGGATGCTGCCTCCAGTTAAGAAAGTTTCACAAAGCATACCCCCAATTAGAATAATTTGCATATTGAGCATCCTCCACCTACTGTATTGTCTCCATGTTGATCCATACAAGGAAGTACCCCCTCGTATCCCCAAAATCGATCAAATATCCCCTCCCTTTTCGGCTAGGAATTTCCATTTCGAGCATTGTCTGACAAGATTTTGTCGGGCTCAGTGACAGATCCTGCGGTGCGGTGCTAGGCTTCGGAGGAGGGGGGGGGGGGGGTGGCCCCTTCAACAGTTGGTTTCGCAGTTCCTTTAACTTAACAACATACAAAATTCCTCTTCATAGACCTAATATGAAAATAAATATGACACATTAATGACACTGTAGTAGAAATTGTTAATTACTGAAGGGGTTCGTATTTGTTTGTCGACTGTCAAACAAATGTTTTGACGAATAATATAATATAATACAATGCCAAAAATGTACACAATATTTAGCAAAATCATCTCTACAAACAAGTACAATGTTGATTGAATTGATGTTTTAAGTCCACTTTATGCACAGTAAGGCTAATCGGGACTGGTCCTATAGTTTAAAGTGAGATCCGAACCACTATGAGCCTCCTCCGGGTATTGAACCTGGGACACCTTGATTACAAGGCGACGACGCTCACACTGAAATGAAACTGTGGTATCGCCATCTTGCAGCAATGCAAAGACGTTCAGTAAATGCTCTTGAAGCAATTGATATGTGCAGTGAAGTAATATTTCCCTGGGTAAACACACGTTTGCGCATATTATGTACAATCCCGGTAACAACAACATCAAATGAGAAATCATTCTCAACTTTGAGGCGGTTGAAGACCTATCTTCGAAATATCATTTGCGAAGAAAGATTAAATGGGTTAGCTGCTCTGAACATTCACCGGGATATAAAAGTTACTTGTGACGACATATTGTCAGAACTCGCACAGAAACCTCGATGCCTAAATTTCAGAATTTAAATTGTTGAACTGTGGTACCTTATTTATTACTGTCTTTAAGACATCAAGTAGTCTTAATCTCTTTAATGTTGTTACAATGTTGAGTGTATATATTTTTTGTTTAAAAATTATATTTGAGCAATTTAATATAAAATATTATAATATCTTTTATATGATGCTTTTCTTCTTATCACAAGTGTGACTTAAAAAATAAAAACATGAAGCATCCATCATAGCATAGCGTTCATTGGGGTAAAATCAAAGTACAGGGTGTCCCAAAAGTCCCTTAACAGCCGCCCTAGAGACGTGTAGTGCAGATATTGACATGATTTGAGTATATAGTAATACTGTAGGGGTAGGGGGAACATGATTACTGTGGGTGACCATGGCGGCGGCCATCTTGGTATCCGCCATATTGGATGGAGGTCATTTTTTTAAATGGGAAGGTATATGTGTGGCACATAATTTTAGGCTAGAATTAAACCAGAAACAAGAATATGAAGCCAGTTTTCAGATATCTTTAATCTGTGAAAAGTTATTGATGCAATGTTGAATAAATGATGACGTATGATAAAGTATGGAAATTGTGATAACTGATACCATATCTCTTTTGTTGCAAGTGTAAGTGACAAAGAACATGATGTTATCCAATGAGGAACGAATTGAGATCGTCCTCATTTCCGCCGAAAGAAGTTCACGGGACATTGCCAATGACTTCAATCAAAGACATCCGCTTAGGCCGCCAGTGTCGCATGTTAGTGTGGCCAATGTGATGAAGCGGTTTAAAGAAACGGGTGCAGTGCACGATAGACGTCGATCGGAAAGACCAAAAACAGCCACGGATGAAGAAACAACAACGGCATTTCTGGCATCATTCGTGAAAAAAGTATTCACCCAAAAAAAGTATTCGACGACTATCCGCCCAATGTGGTGTTAGCAAGAGTTCGATTAGCAGGATTATGCCAGAACACAAGTGGCATCCCTACAAGATGCAATCGCAACAACATCTCAGTGAAGATGATCTTCATAGGAGGGTGGAATTTTGTGAGTGGTGTGTCATGCAACTTGAACGTGACCCTGACTTCTGGCGAAACATTCTGCATAGCGATGAGACATCTTTTTATACCAATGGTGAGGTCAACCGTCAAAACTTGCGGTATTGGTCCTCTGAGAACCCGCACTGGGTAAACCCGGGGAACGTGGTTGGGCCAGCAAAAGTTATGGTGTGGTGTGGAATTTCGAATACCCAAATCATAGGTCCATTTTTCATTGAGGGGACATTGAATGCAGAGACCTACCTGCAGTTGCTACGCGATCTTGTCTTACCTTCAGTGTGTATGCCGGATGGGTCTTTCCCAGAATTTTTTCAACATGATGGTGCACCACCTCATTATGGGAACATTGTTCGGCAGTACCTTGATGTCCAATTTCCTGGTAGGTGGATTGGCAGACGAGGACCAAGAGAGTGGCCAGTCAGGTCCCCAGACTTACTCCTCTTGATTATTACTTGTGGGGCCATCTTAAGGTTATGGTTTATGCAGTTCCAATACGTGATATGCGTCACCTTCGTCAACGAATCACTGAGGCCTGTGCTGCTGTCACTCCCGAAACTCTTTTGAATGTTCCCGTGCATGGGAGACTTGCTTACGGATGTGTTTACGGGAGCATGGCGAACACATGGAGCATATTTTGTAGCGCAATAACTTTTCACAGATTAAAGATATCTGAAAACTGGCTTCATATTCTTGTTTCTGGTGCAATTCTAGCCTAAAATTATGTGCCACACATATACCTTCCCATTTAAAAAATTTGACCACCATCCAATATGGCGGATACCAAGATGGCCGCCGCCATGGTCACCCACAGCAATCATGTTCCCTCTACCCCTACAGTATTACTATATACTCAAATCATGTCAATCTCTGCACTACACGTCTCTAGGGTGGCTTTTAAGGGACTTTTGGGACACCCTGTATATTAATTATCAAATTTATTACAATAAATTTGACCTGTGATCTGGAAAATGTGTTGGATTCATAACCCCCCCTTACGAAAATCCTGGGCACGCGCCTGGATCTCACCATCATTTCAATGTGAGTTTTACAAGATGGCGGAGGGGAAAGGTAATCATATAATGTTCTTCACTCTGAACGTTTGACTACCTAGATGAATAACACTTTGAGTGTTGCACTCACGATTTCTTCTTCAAATTGTTCCTTCATGAATTTCATCTAATCATCACCGAACTAAAAACTCTACCCAGTTTCTACAGCAGGATTAGTTCGGTGACGATCTAAGGAAGACTTTTGATAGAGTTCTATTGTTGGTACAATCTGATATATTATAGGATACTCAGAAACATCCAATTTGATGGAAGTAGTCGAGGACGTTCTGCATTCATCGTCACGATTAAGCTACAGAGGCTAAGGAGCGACATAAAAATAAGGAAATTACTCTATGCATTTTGAATATATCTGTTTAGTTCTTGACTTTTGACTCTCCACTTTTTTACATCACATGCTACCTTTTCTTGTGCTGATTCTTTTGATGTCCTGTTGCCTCAGAAATCTTGGAGAAGGGAGGTAATGCGGCTGACGCAGCCGTGGCGACTGCTGCAGCTCTTCAGGTGACGGAACCCATGAGCACTGGTCTAGGAGGGGACGCCTTCTGCCTCTACTACGATGCCAAGTCCAAGAGGGTGTATGGTATCAATGGCAGGTTGGTATTTCCTATATTTACTTATACATTCTTATTTTCATGTCGAAGTTAAAGATGTGTAGACTTTTCTTCCACTAAACCATGTTTACATTTACTTATTTGTGTATGAAAAATGGCAGACTAATGTACCTCATTACACAAAGAGAAATATTCAAATATAAGGGATAAACAAATGCAAAGGGAAGAAAGGTGAAGAAACGCAGGTATATATGAAACATAATATAAGAAATAGTGTTGAGAATATCTTGTCTTTGCAGTGGCCGTTCCCCAAAAGGCTTAAACTTGGATGTATTGAATGAGATGGGATACAACCAGAATATCCCGTGGCCTTACAACGACGCCAACACAATTACAGTTCCTGGGGCGGCTGCCACGTGGGTGGACACTGTGGAAACCTTCGGATCTGGATTGGTAGGTTCTGGTTTAAGGTATTTCTAAATTTGTGTCAGCTTGTCTGAAAAGAAGAGACAAAATTAACGTATCTCTTCCTGTTTTATGATTCGAGGCTCAGATTTGAGCACGAGGATCTCGACAAGTATTTAAGATACAGGTGAATCAGTACACACACATAATTTGTTTTTCTATATCGTTGTGTGACAACAAGAAGGACGTGACTTCAGTTTATACAATTTACATGAGAGAGGAAACAAGGTATGCTTAGCGGTGGCGTAGCGTTATAGTACGCCCATACGCCCGGCGTTCCCAGATTTAAAATTTCAAAAATGCGTAAATGCTGTGAATATATAGTAAAACTTGACTAATTCCATATATGTTTGAACTTCATGGCATTATAATAGCTATTTTTCGCGATCTGCTTGCAACGCTCCACTTTCAACACTCGTTCTAGCATCTTTTTTCATTGCCTTTCCTGGCCGGACGCCGAGCAGCTTCGGCGTAAAAGACTCTATATTCCTTGCTGTCTTTCTGGAGGGAAAGAAAGCTTCGATGTCTACAGCACGCGCGTAAATGCTCTCTCATACGCCAGCGTACGGAGCAGAAGAGGTCTACCGTGATTGGTTCATGTGACCCTTCCTGCCTTCCTGCGGTAGAATTCTTACCTGGTTCTTCGCGCTCATGCAACTCGTGCTATGTGATGCTACAATACGCAATATTGACTGACGTAACTTTACCAAACTCAAATATACCAATGACCACTGCATTTTATAATTTATCGCACGAACAGCGATGTGCATTAGAAACTAAAAGATCAACACAGTTTTTGTCAAATAAGTTGGTGAAGTCCTCGTGGTAGAAATTCAGCCTGTGGCTGCTTTACCACTTAACACGCAAAACTATTATTTTTTTTATTGTTATTATTTTTTCGTTATTATCTAACTGCTTAATATTGTGTCAATGGAAATGTTTAGCATTCATTTGAAAACTCTTAACATCGAATTGCTTCTGGACAAAATTATTTTAAAATGTTTATCAGCATTCTCAAGATGTAATAAACAGTGGTCTGAATTACTAATCGGCACTGTTACGTCAGTAGAGTTAACGATATTTGGATCATCCACGCACCTCCGTGTCAGAGTTCTTTGCACAGTGCGCCAAGACGACAGAGGTCCCTGGTTCGAATCCCGGCGTCAGCACGGGTGTTCTTTGTAAGTGTCCCTTCATCAATATCATCACTCATATTCATATTCGCAATTAACCAAAAGTGGTAGAAAAGCGAAGTAAAATAAACCAAATCAATCAGTAGGCCTATTTGGATCATCCACAACAATGACGTCTACTGTTGTGCAGAGGCGCTAGTGTTGCCCACGAGACGAGACTTTGGCCTGTCTCGTCTCGTGGAAATGCTGTGAAATGCTGTCTCGTCTCGAAAATATTCGTTTGTCAAAGGGACACATGATCAATCTCGTCTCGTCTCGAATTTTTAAAAGCCTGTCCCGTCTCGTCCCGTGGGCAACACTAAGAGGCGCTTGTGATTCAGATAGGTTTTTAATGACTTGCGTCATGCAGAAAGATATAAAAAAGGTATAAAACACCAGAATTCAAAACATTTGTGGCATAGTGAGGCATCTAAATTTCTAGCTAAAACATGCATGGATGATGTTTTATTGAAAACCCAGCTGACGTCAGGCAAATAAACAATACCTGTGGCGACTAACACCATAAGTAAATTATTAAGCAAGAAAGGGCCGACCCTTCCTTCGGAATTGTCGTTCCCCCCCCCCCCCCGAAATGTGCATGCTACGCCACTGATTCTTAGGAATATATCTGACTCTTAAAAAGAGTCAATACATTGGAGATGGACAGAAGAAAGTCAGTGAAAAAATAGAGCTGTTCAGAAGAGTTTTCTTTTTAAACAAAACTGAAAACCTCATTTTTGGAGTTACGTTCCTCTGGTTCTAATACGACGATATGCAGTCAGTTTCTACTTAAGCCACCATCCTGATTAGTGTATTACATACAGCTCAGTTACGCGATTTTATATAGAAACCTCATGTTTATGTTTTAGTGTGATCTTCCACTGCATTGTTATGAACATTTAATTGTTCGAATCTATGGAAATTGTTAACTAGTTGTGTTGCCACAGCATTGCATTTAAATAACACTATATATATATGGACGCTTTTACGTTGTGCATATGGTAATCAAGGGGTTCTGGGTTCAATACCCAGTGGAGGCATATTATGGTTCGGATCCCACTTTAAACCGTAGATCCAGTCCCGATTAAATGCATAAAATTGACTTTCATTCGCATCAACTTGACTGTGTGCGTATAGTTTATTAGGTCACACATTTCAACAAACTTTGTGTAAATGTTTCATCATACTTCTGGTTGTTCTGCATTAATAACTTGAAAGCGAGTCTCGTTGGCTTCTCTGTCCAATCACAGCGCATATTTTTCAGTAAATTGGTGACGTCATCATAGCAGTACGTCAATCCGTTCTGTCCTTCCTTTTACTCCACGTCATTGAGAGGCTCACTGACTTTCTTTATGTGAGATTGCTAGACATTGTACTGCGGAAAAGCCTCGATAAGTTCTGACAATACAGAGTACTGAAAGTGTTGGGATGTGCTAGATATTAGTATCTATTTAGGCTGGGTTCAATCTGCAGTGAATTATTTGTACGTTTCTAATTGCAGTTGACCTTGGAAGATGTCCTAACACCTGCGATTCGCCTGGCGTCTGAGGGTGTTCCTGTGACAGAGGTGGTTGCGAACTCCTGGAAGACAGGAGAGCGTCTACTTACTTCCAGGCGATATGGAGGGGAACTTCTGAAGGATGGAAAAGCACCTAGATATGGAGAAATCATGACAAATCCGACTCTTGCCCAAACTCTCAAGGTATAGTATCAATTCGTCGTATGAGAACCAGAGGAACGTATCTCCAAACATGCGGTTTTCAGTTTCGTTTAAATAAACTCCTCTGAATTTGAAGAGCTCTATTTGAAGTCACATCGACATATCTCCACTTCTAATCCTTAGCGTATCTCCAATTTACTGGCTCTTTTAAGAGTCAGACATATTCCTAAGAATACATTACTTCCTCTCTCCTGTAAATTTGGTAAATTGCAGTTACAACCCTCTGCCCGACGGAATGTTACATAGGTGAACCCTTTAATGAAAATATCATTGGAGAGAGTGAAAGGAGTGTGTTAGCAAAACTTTGAAAAATTGTGGTTAGTGCTTTGCGCTCTAATTTACCACAGCATCCTATCTCTGGATGATGATTAATGTGTCTCTAATGATTTGCGTTCGTAAACAAGTCAATAAACTTCTCATTGTCCATTGTTGACACCGAAATAACGCAAGAAGTCAAGTAATGCTGGCGAATTCGGCAGGAAGAAACAATTTTATTTGGTGCGAATTGGTGGTCGGCGAAACAGGGCCGTGGAAGTCAGAATAGCTCGGTACCATTGTGTACTTAGTGTCCTGGCGTTCGGCATATTCTTCTCGAATGTGCCTACTTTACATTCCTCAGATAGAGTTTTAGCCTTGCCAACTATTTATCATCATACTATTTTGGTAGATAATGACAGTGTTTTAGAAAATGTTTTTTTAGATTTTTAGAAGAGTGGGCCCTTTATACTGTCCTTACTTCTTATAAAGTGCTGTACTTGTCCTCTGCAGGCCCTTTCACACCTTGCACTCTTAACCTTTCTCAAAGAGCTCTTTACACTCCTTTCTTAACTTTAAGGTAAGGGTTCTAGATAAGGGATTTTTTTCTCGTATAGTACTTAGAACTGTTCAAAATGCCGACCAAGGGACAAGCTTTTACAGGTCATGATCCATCCTCTTGTTTTCATCTTTTGGTAATCCTCCCCGATTTAACAAGTGAAGAACATTTTATAAAAGGAAATCGGTAGAAAGTTAGGGGTCACAAATGAAAAACGGCCAGTCGTTGAATTTTCTTCAGCTTCTTTCAAGCACTTTACTGAAACAATTTTATTTAATGGTCGAAATTCCTAATATTGCTTAACTATAATAAATTAGCACAGTTCACAGCTCCGAAATAGCTGCATAAATTGAACTTAAAACTACTACAGCCATCAGAAAATGATAACATAACAAATGAAATGGCTAGTACAAGGTGCAAACGATACGTGTGACTGTGTAATTGAACGTATTTTTGAAAACTTCTCTCGGTCTGTTTACCATGACTTCCTACACCCAAGAGTCGCCACGCATTAGTTCAATGTACATGTAGCAATATATCCACTTTGTACATTCTCAAATACGCTTTGAAATAGCTGTCATTACAAGAAAATAAGGACTCAGGGCAAAAGTGTGACTTTTGATTTTTCATGCTATCGTATAGTCAGTATTTGAGTACATGTTTCCCTGTGTCTGTTAACAAAAGTCTTGTCTCCCAGGGTTGCTAACAAAGAACATATGTCTCTAAAATGTACCTTTTTCACTTCGACCATAATATATTTCTTGCTAAGTGTTGCACATGATCCCTATTGGTCGAAAACCATAGACTAACATGACACAAGTCACAAAACTGTTTCTTATGACGCTATGTTAATTTCTCTGCCTGTCTTTCCCCCGAAACTTTCCTTCTACAGAGCATTCCCTGACATTCGCTACGAGACTCGGCGGCAAGCTGCCCGGCATCAGCGCTTGTCTTTCCCGGTGAACGGGTCAGCGACAGTCGCTACAGTCGGCTATTAAAATTACAGTTTTCATATTGTGTACTAACCTTGACTACAGAAGGTGTTGAAAATGATGTCCCTCTGCTGCAACACATTCCTGGCATCTCCGAAGGAAATTGTCATTTACACGTGCAAGTTCGTCTACTGTAATTCTCGTACAATACTCTCTTTTAACTCACGGATGGTGTGCGGATTGTCTTTGTATACTTTATTTCCCCATTTTTCTTTCCACTTTTATTCAGAACTGGCTCTGTTACTCTAAACTTTTTTACGAGGTTTAATATAAGCGCTGATGCCGGGCCGCTTTACGCCGAGTCTCGTAGCGAATGTCAGGGAATGATCTGTAGAAACAACCCACTCTGAATTTCCTGTATTGAGGGATTTATTAAAAATTTCTCAGTGCACGAGGCTTTATAATGCGAGAAACTCGCTGCCAATTTTGAAACACACTGTAGTCATAATTAACAACTATTTTCTTACTGTTGGTACAGGAATTAGCTACTTTCGGGAAGAAGGGCTTCTATGAGGGCCGCATAGCCGAAGCTATCGTCGAGGAAATAAGGTACTATGGAGGCGTCATGGATTGTAGCGACCTCAAAAACCACACGTCCACCTTGGTTGATCCCATCACAGTGGATTACAAAGGGAAGACGATTTGGGAAATCCCTCCCAATGGTCTTGGAATAACAACCCTTCTGGCACTTAATATTCTGGAAGGATTTGATCTGAAAGGTAAGAACTACTCTATGTGTAGATGTATGCATATCTGCTCTTTGTTCTGGAGTTAAGTCCTAGGACAAGCCTGGGTGCTCCATTGTTTTGTTTCTAAATCAATCATCATTCATCCTCATCATTTCGATTAACGTAAGAGGTAGAAAAGTGACATAAAATTGGTAAAAGAGATAGGATTGGTTTATATCCACTATATGTACAGGTAGGCTACTACGGAATGAGCCTACAGATTACTTGCCTCCGACGAGGATTGAACCCTTGACAATTTTTATTAGAAAGCTTCCATTGTTAAAGACCTATTGAAAACACATCCCTACAACCTACCCCTATCCTGATCAGTGTTTGGAAGTAACCAGTTACAAGTAACAGTTACTTTTTTAGAAAATGTAAGTGCAACTAGTTACTTTTAAAAGTGAGTTACTGTAACTGAGTTACATTTTTACGATAGAAGTAACATTTTAACAGTTACTTTTACAGTTAAATTGCTATGTAAGTGTCATAAATTATTGGCAATTTTAGACTCAAAGTGAGCCGGAATTTAGTTTCTGCTGTGATATAAAAGCCCATTCTTTGATACATTAATTCTTGCAAACAATAGATGAAGAGGAAAAGACAAAGTTGTTGTACTAAATTTATCTCCTGGCGGTGGTCAGTCGGTAGGCTCCAGCCAGGTGCCAGGAATTTCAAGGTTTATCATATGTTTCGTTTTTCGTTTGGCAGACCTGAATTCCCAAGCGATGTACACGCCTCGGAAGAGGGATGGATTTCCCAGTAGCGGGAAGATACAGTAAGCCTCTAGAATGAAAATTCCTTCCTATTGCTGACAGTTTGCAATTGTCACTTGTATGCTGTGAAGTGTCTCATGTTTCTGTAGTTTGTTCCTCTGTGACCTTATAACTCCCCCCTTCTGTAAGCAGCATCCGATAGTTTTTTCTTTGTTATAATATCGGATTAAGCTGAAAAGAGACGTACTGCAATATTTCAGTGTTTTTACGAAATAATTCAACGATACTGGTAGTATGAACGAAACTGAAGAAGACGAGAGCAAGCAAATGCGTATATGAATGGAAAACAATGTAATTGTTTCCACGTGATTTAATTTATCTCAGTTCCTGATAATTTAAAAATTGAAGTAAAAATATTTCCGGTTAGAATTCGCTTATTTATGATTATTCAGCATTTCCGGACATTTTGAAAAAAAGTAATATATTTTGGTAAGAGCTATTCGTTTAAGATGTTCTTGCAATAACAGATACGACAGATCTCACCATTATTATTGATACAACAGTGAATTACAACATTCAAGTGGCAAACGAAAGAATCAGGAAGACCCTAACTATCATTCTTGCTTGTTTATGAAATCTTTTCAGAGAGAACTGAAGGGGTAAGTTTAAAATGCCATTTTCACCTTCATTGATAGCGCACAATTATAGGCTATTACATTATAATTTTTATCATTTTCTGGTTCATAAACACTTGAAATTGTACAACAAATGTATTTCTCTCTG
>NC_139236.1:57365949-57392167 GCF_977018435.1 Lepisma saccharinum | reverse complement strand
TATATGTCAGGAGTCCCGGATTCTAGTTCGTTTCGGACATGGAGGTCTGTATTTGTTCCAATGACAATACAGAAAACAGAAAATTGACATACGTGAAACTGAGAAAATGTTAATAACGGGGGATGCTACCGCATAGGGGTATTCCTTTAAAAAAAAAAAAAGTCGTTTGGGTGCCTGACTACCATGCGAGAGACCCCGGGTTCGATCCTCGGTGGGGCAGAACCGAGATTTTTTCCCACCTGTTGAAGCGACTCCAGCACCCACCCAGCGTCGTATAAAGTGGGTATCTGGAGGAAACTCTGGGGGGTAAAGGATGACAGGACGTGCTCATCACATCCCCACCCCCACCTTCGACCATGATCAAGAAAGTGTGGGGATCTTACTCCACACCCGCTTTATGCCTTTGTCGCGTACACAAACTGCATTGTTGGTGTTTGAGGTAGAGAATCATAGATGGCAGCATGCAAGAAGAACGACACTTATGTTTGATGATTCATAAAGCAGTTTAGAGAGTGGGGCAGAGATGGCACCACTCAAGAAAACGTATACATTTGTAAAAAGAGAAAAAAGGAAAGTGCTGATGTGGTGAAATAATGATTGTAGATATTAATACTAATTATAATGAAAGAAATAAATGAACTTAGCACAAAAACAGGATATAAATAAGGTGGAAAAGGTAATTAATATTTAGTAATAACATATGTGATCATTATATAAAAGTAAAGAAGTCGAATTGTAATTACGATTCTGGGTCTATTTCCGTTCCCACGAACTGAGAGTTTCGTGCGGCTTTTCGGTTGTTTTTCCCAGGTGTAGCGCCATTTCACGGCAGGCACCCAAGCACTTTTGGTAGGCGCATCTATTGCAGCTCCAAGGTTAGAGCTGGCCAGGCGGCGATCTTTAACTAACCCCTTTCTCTTTGTTTGTCTGGGAGATCGATTTTCTTAATATTTACGTCAATTTGATTAAGATTGACAAAGAAACCCACAGAAGGAAAAATACACAATATGTAATAATTACAAGAAGATGCAGCATTAGTAATTACAAGAAGCAGATGCCTTAGTAATTACAAGAAGAAGATGCCTTAGCAGTTATAAGAAGATGCCTTAATTATTACATGAAGAAGAAGCCTTAGTAATTATAAGAAGAAGATGACTTAGTAATTACAAGGAGAAGCCTTAGTAATTACAAGAAGAAGAAGCCTTAGTAATTACAAGAAGAAGAAGACTTAGTAATTATAAGAAGAATATGACTTAGTAATTACAAGAAGAACACTTAGTAATTATAAGAAGAAGCCTTAGCAATTACAAGAAGAAGAAGCCCAAAGAAGAAGATTGGCTACAATTAATAAGAAAAAAAATAGAAGAAAAATATTGTATGAAAAGATTTCCAAAGTTATCTAATATTTGTACATGATTATTCAAGAATATATTATGAATTGTACCTTCCGTAGCGGGTTAAATCTATTGTTTTCTTTCCATATATTCTTAGTGTTGGTCACCCTGATCTGTGCCCAGAGGTATCTCATTCTTTCTACCCTGTGCTAAGCTGGCAGATGCTCACGTGAGAGGACGTGGCACCTTCATGGCGTCGCGCAAAGCACAGAAGAGAATTTATCTTGTAATAAATATAAATATACAAAGACTTATATTACGTACCAGTAACGTAATTAAAATACATGTTAGTTTTCACAAAATATTTTATTACAATTAATGATTGATTTGTGTAATTTGGTTGCAATAACATTTTGAGCAGAAAGTAACTGTAAAAGTAACTGGCAGTTACTTTTGAAGTACATGTAACTGTATCTGAGTTACTTTTTAAAATGAGTAACTGTAACTTTTTTAAGCCAGTAACTGTCACTAGTTACCATTTTAAAAGTAACTTTCCGAACACTGATTCTGATAAACAACATTTTACTATGTATTACCCTCTCGATTCTAACAATTATCTGCCTTGTCTACGAAAAAAGAATTTAATGACATGTTATAATGATTCTATAACAATTCCTGATTGTACAGTCAGCGGCAATAAAAATGGGACACCTAGACCCTGAAATACTCGCTTTCCCGCATGACGTTGTGCGTTTTACCTAACTCTACAGCGGTGGTAGAAGTTGCCATTGAAGATTTGCTATTAAAATGCACTTATCACCTTAGAGTTACGCAACACACATAACGCCTTGCAGGATATCGAACATTACAGGATCTAGGTGTGTCCCATTTTTAATGACGGTGACTGTACACGTAAGGGTGGGTGCACGAACAAAAATTTCTGTAAAGATTTTACAACGAAGTATGTGTCAATATAAGTTACTTTCCTACATATTCGTGAGCTCCCACTCCCCATATTGAGAGTACTAGGGTTAATTGTGGCATATTACATATTTTAGAATTGACAGTCTGTAAAATAAATAATGAGAAGGCCATCTGTATAGTTAAAACGCAATGTAATATTACCGTAATTGTAGTGTTGCATTAACACATTTCTATTCCAGCTGCAGGTCACAACACAGCAGACTACCTTCACCTATTGATAGAAGCATTGAAAGTTAGTTTTGCAGACACCCTGTGGTTCGTAGCTGATCCAGCAAAAGAGCCTGTGCCAGTGGAAGAGTTGATCTCGAAGGACTATGCTGGTGAAAGGCGGCAGTTGATAGATCCTGAAAGGTTAGAAGTGACAATACACCTTTGTGTTATTGGAAGTGTTGCAAATTTGTGTGTGTGTGTGTGTGAAGGAGAGAGAGAGAGAGATGGAGAATACAAGAACATAGAACAGTATACTTGAGTATGAAATGTGTGAAATACAACAATGGTTGAGAAACGGAAGAGGCAGAGGGAAATAGTGAAAAGGAAAAACACGTGCAAATAATGAAATCGATCATGAAATCACGTTCCTGCCACACATGCCCCAACATATCGTTTTGCATCGCACAGGCAACCATTATCCTTAAACTTGTTGTACCCCGCACGAATTGTCTTGTCTGTAGATTCTTCTGTTTGATATTTTGTACGAAATCTCCGCTCTAGTGTCACATTTAGCGAATTCTAAAATGCAGAGCGCTTTGTGTTCACCGCTACATGCCACGTTTGCGTTAACGGCGTTATACTGCCACCTAGCGGCTAAATCTACAATTACGTGATCGGGCCTATTAAGAGTCCAAACTTAGAGAGATTCTTTTTGTACTAATATGCACCTTTTTTGCTTTATGTGTTATAGTTCTTGTACTTGTGTGTGTGTGTGTGTGAGAGAGAGAGAGAGAGAGAGAGAGAGAGAGAGAGAGAGAGAGAGAGAGAGAAGGGGGAATGAAATAAGAAAATGAACAGTGATAGAGAGGATGAAACTGAAAGGTACAGAGGACGAGAGGCGGGGGAAGGAAACATACTCGGAAAAAGAGATAGAGAAAATAAAAGAGAATGACAAAACGAGAGAGAGAGTAACATAAAGAGGGAATATCGATGAGACAGACAGAGCAAAAAGCGTGTCTATACGAAGGGGGCGGAGGCGGGTACGATAACGCACTTTCTTCGTTTCGAAGTTGCACATCTTGGATATTTTATCTAATGTTTCTTTTGTTATTGTTTTTTTAGCGTTCTTACGAACCTAACCCATGGAGAAATTGGGCCCGGATCTGACACAGTGTACCTGTCTGTGATTGACAAGGATGGCAACGCTTGTTCCTTCATCAACAGCAATTACATGGGTTTTGGGACAGGAATAGTCCCAAAAGGATGTGGATTCGCGTTGCAGGTATGCTTTTCGACCACTTCAACTAGACGATATCTAGGAGGGCCCAAACTGAGAAAATTAAAGCGATATAGTTGAAATACTCGAATAAAAATAGGACTTTTATCAATCTTCATTAATAGTACTGATAATAGTGCAAATTGGTGGAATATGTGTATTCATAGTACATGGTCTGGGCATATGATTGGATCATGCCATGCATTGTGACACCTAATGTACTGTTATGTAAATAACCTACAGCACAGAAGTGACATTGAAAAAAACGCTGGTGTAAAAGACACACAGACAGTGGTCAACATGAGGTACACACCATATTTTGGGTAACCATTGGCCTGTGGTATTTTAACAGCACTGAAGTTGAATGTGGTGTGAACTTCTTGTGACCATTGTCAGCGTTACTTTACACCATTTTCTTTTTACGTATGCACGGTGCATGATGTTTATGTTTAGTTTCTTCTTCGTGAGTTATACTGATGAAAAGTAGCAAAAACGTCGTCACATAGCAACACCAGAACAGAGGCACATGAGGCCAAATACCTAGGTACACTGGAAGGCAGGCAGGTGCATGTATATCTACAAAATTTTGTAACAATCAGAAGTGTAACCGTTTAACTTTGAGGTTTGTATCTAGATATGACTATTATACTAAAGCGCTGTATTATATTAGAAATCAATATTTTCACAAACCAGAACCACGAAATGTAGATTTTACTGCACAAAATAGATATGTTTATATAAGCTTATGAGAAATTCTGCTAATTGACGAATGAATTGTGCTAATAAAAAATGTAGTAATTCTTCCTTAAATATCTTTAAGACGTATTACAGGACTTTGGATGTGTCCTAAATAACAAAGTTGACTGCGAATGGATATCATAGCTAACGAATTTGCAAAATTGTGTGGCCCTTATAAAGTTTTATTGATACATTTCTAATCGTTCACGTTCCCTCACAGTTTCTGCACGTCTCTAATCATAATACTCCTTACAGTTTCATATTAGTTGTTCCAAGAAATTGCGCAGAATTCAACTATAGATTTTTCAAGGGTTGTATACAAGTTACAGTACTGCACAGAATTGCGTGTTTTAAGCTATTTTAGTAGTGTAAAATACAATATTATAAACCCAAGAAAGGAAGAGCCCCCCTCAAGCAGAATTGTCTATACTTAAACCTAGCTCAACATGCCCATATGAGCTTTTTGCTCAAGTGTGGAACCCCCTCTAATCCAAGAATTTTTGTAAAAAAAGCCCTCATGGATTCCATGAGAAAGGAAGAGCCCCTCAGATTGATTTGCCTATACTTACAAAAAGGCACTTCTGTGAGATTGTTGTCCATAAACTTGTCAAAAATTGATATTTTTTTTGGCCACACTTAAAACTACGCCAAACGTATTAATATGCACATACACACCCACACCCCCGCACATACTGATCTTGATCTTGACATGACCTTGACCTTGACCTTGATTTTGACTATTTTTTCGATTATTTTTTCGATTATTTTTTCGATTATTTTTTCGATTATTTTTTCGATTATTTTTTTGATTATTTTTTCGATTATTTTTTCGATTATTTTTTCGATTATTTTTTCGATTATTTTGACCTTGACCTTGATCTTGATCTTGACCTTGAGATGACCTTGACCTTGATCTTGATCACACCCACCCACATACACACCCACACCTACCCACATACCCACCCACATACACACATACACACACACACACACACACACACACACACATACATACACACACACACACACACACACACACACAGCACAGTGTTGAACCCAACTGATCCAGTATAGAGTTTTGATTTGAATCCCAAGAAATTGTATATAATAAACAACAACAAAAATTCCATAGCCAAACACACACACACATGCACTAGGTATACACACTAGGTATACACAGCACAGTGTTGAACCCAACTGATCCAGTATAGAGTTTTGATTTGAATCCCAAGAAATTGTATATAATAAACAACAACAAAAATTCCATAGCCAAACACACACACACATGCACTAGGTATACACACTAGGTATACACAGCACAGTGTTGAACCCAACTGATCCAGTATAGAGTTTTGATTTGAATCCCAAGAAATTGTATATAATAAACAACAACAAAAATTCCATAGCCAAACACACACACACATGTACTAGGTATACACACTAGGTATACACAGCACAGTGCTGAACCCAATTGATATTTTTATCCAGTATAGAGTTTTGATTTGAATCCCAAGAAATTGTATATAATAAACAACAACAAAAATGCCAAATCAAAAATATTGTAATCAATGCAATAAAAATATATTTAGCTCTAATTGGGCTAGACACCAAAAGATTTGTAACCCAGACAAATGCAGAGCTCCCACAAAAATTTGCCCCAAATGCCATAGAAAATACAGCATGCAATACTTCACATATACACATAAAGATACTTGTTCTGTACAGTCATCAACATTGCCCTCACAACCATCTACATCTGGTCTGAAAAGAAAGCATGAAGCACCTGTTAATGCTGGACCTGCAAAGCAGCCACGCTATGAACCTATCCATAGCAGTTTTAATGCCCAACTTAGGGATTATCGGTTTGTATCAGAGCCAAGATGTGGTATTGAGAATTTCTTGAACAATATAAATCCTGATCTGCATGCAATTCTAAATGCACAAAATGGCTCTTATAAGCTATCCCTCAAATTGTTTGCACAATATAAGAAACCAAATGGCACAAAATTTACACAGCCCCACATAACAGAAACTGTACCGGTATATTCAAATGTAAATTCAGACAGAATAATAAGCAGTTTGATAGATCAATTGAATATTAACCACTCTGAATTTGCGGCAAAAGAATCTGGATGGAGCCTATGCGGTTCTCCACACAAGTTATATGTTAATATTTCTGAATTCACTCCATTACAAGGATCTACATATCTGCCATTACCTGCCAATATTAAAAACAAAAGAGCCGTGGTTAATATAGAAAATACCGACCAGAAATGCTTTTTGTGGTGTATATTAGCTGCTTTGTTTCTAGTTTCAAGGCATCCTGAGAGAATAAGTTGTTATAAACAACATGAACACTTTTTTGACGATGCAATGGAGGGTTTGGAATATCCAATGTTAGTTCAGAATATTGATAAATTTGAAAAAAGGGCCAGGGACATGAATGGCAAACAATTATCTATTAATGTATTTATTTGCTCCACTGGCAATTGCTTGATAGAACCTCTCAGAATCAGTACATTTCATGATGATTCTACTGTTCCGATTGATCTGCTCTTAATTGAAGAGGATGGCAAATATCATTACACTCTGATACATAATCTTGAAGCTTTAGTGAGAACACAACTAGACAAATCCAATACAATATTCAAGTTGTGCAGAAGATGTTTAAGTGTATTTGATGGTCAAAAAATAGTGAATGGGGTTCGGGAAGTGAATGCAGGAATTGCCAAAAACAAGTTAATTGAGCATCTGAAATACTGTGGCAACCATAAACCTGTTCATATGGTGATGCCCAATCCAAGTGAAAATTGCAAATTTAAAAAGTTTGAAGCCTTGTTGGAACACCCAGCATATATTGTCTATGATTTTGAATCGAACCTCAAATCTCTTGCATCCTGCAATCCAGATCCTGAAGAATCCTCAATTACACCATACCAGCTACATGAACCTTCCAGCTTTTGTTATGTGGTTGTACAGGATGGTGTTGTTAGTAAAGAATATTCATACATGGGGCCAGATGCCATCAAAATATTTGCACATAGAATAGAAAATGAGTGCCGTGACATAGCATCTAACATCTTATTAAAATCAAAACCCATGTTGCCTTTAACAGAAAAACAGATTGAAGATTTCAACAATGCAGAAAAATGCCCGGTATGTGATTCTGGATTTTCAGATACAAATATCAAAGTGAAACACCATTCTCATACAGATGGTAAATTCTTAATGGCCCTGTGTAATAGCTGTAATATTAAGATCCAGAGACCAAAATTTATCCCCATATTTTGCCATGGAGCATCCAATTATGATTTCCATCATCTAATCAGGTACGAGGGGTTTGAGAAGCAGAATTTAAATATTTTAGCTGAAAATGATGAGAAATATATATCTATTAGCAAAACAATTAAAGTTAATGGTGTTCCTATTCACATAAGATTTCTTGATTCTTACAGATTTTTACCTGCTAGCCTGGATACACTGGCCACTCAATTACCTGATGATCGATTCAAAATCACACGTGCATTGTTTCCAAATCAGGATCTGAAATTAATTAGGCGGAAGGGTGTATATCCATATGATTATGTTACAGATTTTTCTAAATTTGATGAGTGTTCCCTGCCTCCACAACATGAGTTTTACAGCAAAATCAGAGGTTCTGGAATCACTGATGAAGATTATCACCATGCCCAATTGGTGTGGAACAATTTAAAATGCCGGACATTTGGTGATTATCACATGGCATATTTGAAACTTGATGTGACCATCTTAGCAGATATAATGCAGACATTCAGAAAATCTTCCATGCAAAATTATGAACTGGACCCAGTGTATTTTTACAGTGCCCCGGGCCTAGCATGGGCTGCAATGTTTTTAAACACCAAAATGCCATTGGATCTGATCCAAGATCAAGATATGTATCTGTTTATGGAGCAAGGTATAAGAGGGGGCATGGTGCAATGCTCTCAGAGATATGCCAGAGCAAATAACAAATATATTCCTGGTTATGATCCAGCACGGCCATCAAATTATATATTGTATGTGGATGCAAACAGCCTCTATGGTCACGCAATGATGCAAAAACTGCCATATGCAGGGCTTGAATGGGTCGATTTCAATATTGAAGATCTTCAGGGTTTTGATGACAGAGACTGTGGCCTCTTCTTAGAGGTTGATCTGATATTTCCAGATCATTTACATAACAAATTTTCTGATCTGCCCCCAATTCCTGAGGTTCAGTGCTCACCTGGCTCTAAACAGAAGAAGCTCATGATGACACTGGAGTCAAAACAGGGCTATGTCATATATTACAAAAACCTCCAGTTCCTGATGAAACATGGTGTTCAAGTGACCAAACTTGGAAAAGTTTTGAGGTTCAGGCACTCAAGATGGTTGAAACCATATATTAATACAAACACGGAGCTTCGAACATCTGCAAAGAGCGAATTTGATAAGACCTTGTTTAAATTGATGGTAAATTCTGTATATGGCAAAACAATTGAAAATGTCAGAAAACATACCGATGTTAAAATAATTACTGACCCCAGCCTGAGCAAAAAATTGGTTGCAAAGCCTAATTTCAATTATAGAAGAATTTATGATGAAAATATGGCACTTTTCAACATGAAAAAAACAAGGATTAAGTTTGATAAACCAATTTATGTAGGGGCTGCAATATTGGAATTGTCCAAATTACATATGTTAACATTGTATTATGATGTGCTGAAACCTTTTTATGGTGATAATGTAAAATTGATGTACATGGACACGGATAGTTTTATTCTTGATATTAAAACAGAAGATGTTTATAAAGATATGACCCAGCCTGAATTGTTTCAATACTTTGATACCAGTGAACATAAAGAGATTCAACACCACCACAACAAAAAAGTGCCTGGCAAGTTAAAAGATGAGACACTTGGTGATGTTATTGTGGAATTTGCTGGGTTAAGTGCCAAGATGTATAGTTTTAAAACATGTAATGCTGTTGTCAAAAAAGCCAAGGGCATTGGCAAAGTAGCTGTGGAAAAAGAGCTCCAATTTGAAGATTATAAAAATTGCCTCAAATCCCGGAATTTAATCAGAACATCAGAATCCAGAATTCAGAGTGTGGATCACTTATTGACTAGCAATATTGTAAGAAAAGTGGCTCTGGACCCACATGATGATAAGAGATGTATTTTATCATGTGGCATACATACTTTACCATGGGGTCATTGTGATTTGAAAAATGGGAATCAATGCCCAATTACAGAGCATGACTTGAAATAAATAAACATGCCTATGAACTTATTTGGGTTCAAAAAACAAGGTATTATGGACCTGCCAACACCACAAGCCTCTTCTGATATGCTGTCTAAACTGAGTGGCTTGTTAATTATTCACCTGAACAGCATACTTACAGATATTGATGATGAAACAGGCAAAATATTGTACATATTTAACAATAATTTAAATCATTACCAATTACCTGTAGGTGGGCAATTGCAATTTATTACAACCCCTGAGGGTGATGTTAAAATTTCAGTAGGGAGAAATATTTACAGAATTAAGCACTCAAACATGGTTTCTGGCACTGTTTATACTGTTTCTGCTGGTGACTGCTTATATATTGAGGTCCCTGGATCTTATGATAAGCTTATACCCTTTTTTATAGAATTAAGAATCAGGTATTCAATAATAAATAACTACTAAATCAAAAATGCCTAATGATATTTTTGGCCATACAAGACATGAAGATCACAGTGATGAGATTCTGATGCTTGATGTCAGAGTCAAGAAATTAAGAAGTGATTTACAAGCTTTACAAACCACACTCAATGCCAGTCTTCAATTAGAAATTACAAATTTGCAATCACAATGCATGGACCCTCTTCTTAAAATTGATTCTGAACTTAAATTATTGCTTCAGAAATATACTGACCTGGCGACATTAGATAATTTTCAAAGTTTGGAAGAAGCTGTTGCAGCTCTTCAAGCCAAATTTAAGACCCAGGCTAACAACTCTGAGCAATTGAAACAACAATTGGAAGAGCAGATAAATAATGTCCAGACACAGCTCCAAACAATTGTCAAAAGCATAAAATCACAAGAAGATTTTGATCTAGTGATTTCCACTCTAAAGGAACAGATTCAGTCACTCCAAATACCTAATCTGGACCCTCTGAACAATGCCATAGCCGAGGTTAAAGAAAAAATTGAGACACTTGAAAATTTTATGAACAATTTGCCATCTTCTGATGCTTTGAATGCAATAACTCGGAGTGTTGCAAATATTAAGCTGCAATTTGAAACATATGAAGATTTTGGAAAAATTCAAAGTACCATAACCCATCTTGAAGGTACAATAGCAGCAGTACAAAATGATTTGGCAAATGTACTAGAATCCAGATTGCCCGGGATTGTAGATACACTTGTCAGTGTCCAGCAACAAATCACAAAGCTTGAAAACCTCAACACTGAATCTGAACTGTCTCATTTTCATCACTTGATAGATGATATCCAAACAAAACTTGAAATTTTACAACAATCCACACCCTCTCAGGCAGATATAGCCCTGCTCCAAAATGCTATGCAAAATGTGGCTGATGCTTCTGAATTACACAATGTGAAATTGGCACTTGAATTTTTGCAAAATACAGTATCAAATCTGCCCACATCACAGGAACTTAAAAATATTAAGAGGGCAGTGAATAGGATATTGAAATCAGAAGATATCAAAAATATCCAAGCAGAGATCAAACATCTCACTCAGACAGTGGCCACTCTTCCAACCAATCAACATATTAATGAACTGCATGCCCTATTTGAGGATATCAGAAGACAGGTCCATGATCTTACAGCTCAAAATTCAAAATTGGCAATTGTTGAAAATTTGCAACAAATTGTAGCTAATATCAAGCAACAGCTAGGGACCATGGAATCCAATCAAGCAAATGCCCTGTCTGTTTTTACCACCCAGCTACAAGAAATTGTGCAACAATACAAGAGACTTGCTGTGGACATAAAAATCAAGCCGGGCCATGATGATGTTGTTAGGACCATCAATGAGCACCTTGAATCTGTAACAAGCAGATTGCTCACAGCAGAAAAGGAAATAACAGGCATAATCGAGAATCCTAAACATTCAGTAATTCTTGAATTGTACAGCATCCCAAACAAAGAATATGATTCTCCATTTACACCAGGTGGCAAAATATATATGCTGTCCCCTGCACAATTTTATTATCAATTTTTTGTTGGGGGCACATTGAGACCAATCAAGATCAAATATTGGCTTCAACCACAGGCACACCACTACCCTACCTTATCAATAACAAATGCTGATAACGAAGTAAAAATTACCAGTGTAGAATTAGAGGATTTTACAGATCCCAATACATTAGAAACAGCCTATACTGAAGATGATGGCACTCTGGAATTTAAAATACAAATAGGGGACAAATTATATTTAGAAAATCCTGCAGTATCAGCTGCTGAACACCCCATAGTTGCAATATTCTTGTTTACATATTATGTCTAGACAAATTATTGTTGATGAATTACACAGACAGGCCAGACATAATTTTAAGAGACTCCCAGTAGTTACAAAAGGCATAGATGATTTATGGCAAAGCGACTTGATTGAAATGGCAAGTGGACAGTTGAAAAACTTAGACAAAATCAACAAGGGCTACAAGTATCTACTCACTGTAATAGACACATTTTCAAAATTTGCCTGGGCTGTGCCACTCAAATCCAAGACTGGAACATGTGTCACAGAAGCTATCAGAACAATCATCAATCAGAGTGGAAGATCCCCGCGCTATTTGCAAACAGATAATGGCAAAGAATTTTATAATTCAGTGTTTCAACAATTTATTAAAAGCCAGGCAATACAACATTATTCGAGTTACAGTGACCTCAAGGCCTCAATTGTAGAGAGATTCAACAGAACCTTAAAAAATCTTATGTATAAACAATTTACCCTCCAAGGTAATTATAAATGGATTAATATTCTTCCAGAACTTCTACATAAATATAACAACTCGGTCCATTCTACAATCAACATGAAACCCTCTGAAGTAACTTCATCTGATGAGCAAAAATTGATCAGCACTGTTTATTATCCTAGATACCAGCCAACAACAAGAAAGGCCAAATACAGGGTGGGGGATCAAGTAAGAATTAGTAAATATAAGTACTTATTCAAGAGAGGCTTTACAAGAAACTGGAGCACAGAATTATTTACAGTGGTTCAAGTTAAACCTGGGATTCTTAACACATATATAATAAAAGATCACCGAGGAGAAATTCTCAAAGGCAGGTTCTATGAACAAGAGCTCAGCAAAACTAAACAGCCTGACACATATCTCATAGAAAAAATCATCCGCAGAAAAGGCAACAAGTTACTTGTCAAATGGCTGGGTCATCCGGAAAACAGCTGGATCGATGCAAACAAAATAATAATATGAGCACCTGGGATGTTATAAAAAGGCTGCCAGAACCTGAGCAACAGAATAAGAGAAATGGCAACTTGTTACCTGATAATATTAGGTGTCTTATTGTTGGGCCATCTGCTTGTGGTAAAACTACACTAATGGTTGATAATTTTTTATTGGCACCCAACTGGTTAGACTGGAAAAACAGGCACTTGTATGTTTTTTCTAAGAGCTTGGAACAATTGAAATATCAGCAGCTGATGAAGCTTTATGATGGATTGGATATAGCCACTTTTGAACCAGATGTTAAGCCACTTGATGAATGTCTCGATAATTCTGTTGTTGTGTTTGATGACATTATATTGGATAATCAAAACAAGGTTAGAAACTTCTTTACACAGGGCCGGCACAAAAACATTGATTGCTTCTACCTGGCACAGACTTTTTCAAAAATTCCGAAGCAACTGATCCGAGACAATAGCAATTTTATATGTGTGTTTCATCAAGATCATACCAACCTCAAACACATACATGATGAATATGTAGGTGGGGACCTGAGCTACAATGATTTTTCCAAGTTTTGCAGCAGGTGCTGGAACCAGGACAGTTATGGGTTTGTCACAATTGATATGACAAGAACACCCAATAGTGGCAAATACAGAAATAAAATTAACAATTTTCTAGACGTAGAGACGTATATAAATAAACATGAAAAGGCCAATAACACTGATGAACAAATTCAAACTTTTTTTTGCTCCTTTGAACGAAAATAGGTGATTATTTATAATTCGACCCCGCTGAATCCAAATCTGAAAGTAGAAATGCTGTATCACCTATCGTTTTCCCTGGATTTTCATTTTTTGTTTTTAATAAAAATTTAATCCCCTTTGTAATAATACATCGAAATTTGAAATTATTTTTGTTTGTTTGCTCCTGAAATAAGATTTAAATATTGAAGTGAATAACTATGAAATATAAAAAAATTAAAAAAATATATATAGGACCGATTATGACTGTCCAATGAAGAAATTTCATGCAAAAAAAAAAAGAGGAAAAAAACACATTTTTACTCACATTTTCAAAATTTCTTTCTTGAACTCTGCCGTTTGTAACTGCCACCAGAAACCTCTTCCTTGAGGTTCCAACAGTAGTCTGCTAACATGTTCTGTACCGATTTTGCTGCATATAGTTTCTCCATGACAGAAATATCCTGGTGAAATCTCTTGCCACATTCGTCACTAACCGTGCCCAAGTTAGGGGGGAAAAAGTCCAAATGCGAATGTAAAAAGTGAATTTTCAAGGACATATTTCACCCCATGCGCTGATAACACTTCAACAAGTTCCTTGTAGTTGTCAGCTTACACATTTCCAAGAAAATTAGATCATACTTGTCTGAAAGCTAACCATGCACATTTCTCTTTTTCTGTTAGCAATTCCACAAAGTTGTCATCATGAATGATCTCACGGGTTTGCAGCCCAATAAATATGTCTTCTTTTAACTTACTATCACTGAGTTTAGGAAATGTTTTTGTCAAGTACCCAAAACCCTCAGTGTTTATCCAAAGCCTTAACAAAATTTTTCATCAGCACTAACTTTATATGCAACGGTGGTAACAAAATTTTGTTTTTCTCAAGTAGAGGGTGATTCCTAACACTCTTCTCTCCAGGAATTAAGTTCTTTCGTATGGACCAATCCAAAATGTTGTAATGTTTATCTTTTGCCCGGCTGTCCCATTTGCAAAGAAAGCAATAAAATTTTGTAAACCCAGACTGCATGCCTAAGAGTATACCAATCATTTGAGGTCTCCGCATATCTGCCAACAATATTTTTCATAATTTATCACTTTTAATATTGAATCCATATTTTCATGTTTCCTTCATGGTGGAAGAATAAATAGGCAAGGGGTACTGATTGGTATATATTCCCATTATGCAACAATACTACTTTTAAACTATTCTTAGATGAATCTAAAAATAGTCTCCACTCGTTTGGGTTCTGACTCCTTCCAAGTTCTTGCAGAAGGCCTTCTACATTAAGTTAACTCATTACTAACTGAAAAAAAAAAAAATTGTCAGTGATTGTTGGTGTTTCCGATATGACACCTTAACACCATCTTGTAATAAATTCCACCCTTGGAGACGAGAACTTAATCATTCCGCTTGAACTTTAGAAAGGTTGAGGTCTCCGACTAGGTCTCTGACTAGATCATTTAGTTCGGATTGGGAAATAAAGTGAGGTATATTTGGATCGGTGTTTGAATATGAAGGTCCACGTTCGTCATCTGGAGAAGCACTGCTTGGTTCTGTTTCATCCACTGTCCATTCTTTAGGAGGCTTAGGAATTGGTATAAAATCATGACTCATAGGTTTCTTGGCTGAAGGAACATCAGAATAAAATATAAAATGTTTTGATTTAGAACTATATCCCACTATGGTTGTTAAACAGAAGTAACAATCCGTAGTATGGTCTTTCTGTTCTGTCCATATTACAGGGTTTCCGAAGGTCATTGATTTGTGAGTGCCATTAAGCCAACCACATAAAGTTCGCAAACAATTACAACAAATTTTACCTGTTATTATAATATATATTATAATATAAACATAAACATAAAATACGGCTACTCGCGAAGTTAACGGAAAGGAAGTTAAGACTAGACTAACCCACAAAAGAACAAATTTTAACAGAGAAACAGGAAATTACTCTACTGCCAGATGTTTCCTCCACGAAATATTAAGTGCCAGTCATAAACACACAAGGTCGCTAAAAGGTTCTTATCCATTTGCTAGGAACCAAACGTTAAGCCCAATGTGGAGCAGGGTGCGAAGACCTGAAACCATAAAACTATAAAATGTGGGTGTTCTGCAAAATATTTAGGTGATACAGGGAAACGGATGCGATATTCGTTATCAGCACATCTGAATACATAAAGATCACTTAGTTTTATTTAAAGGAGTATTTCATTGTTTATCAGTGTAATTGATGATCTTAAGTTAAGAGATTATCTTGTAAAAAGATTTAAGGGATGGAAATCAGAGAACCGTGGAATTTATGAATAACACAAACAAACAGAACAGCCTGTAATTGATGCTATTAATAATTTAGGTAAGAATATCAAAACTGTTACAGAGCAAAATCAAAATTTGCTCACAGAGCTTGTACCTGTAGCTGCAAGGAACATATTAGATTATCCATTCACCCCACTTTCAAGTATTCATAGTCCTATTGCTCCTAGAAGAATTGAGGCTAGTCAGGATCCTATCGAATTGGGTCTTCTTGCTCAAAAATATTTAACCACACCTAAAGACAATAAAGATGAGGTTTTTGGCTTATATGCTGACACAGAGCTTGATGGCAGCATCATACATAGAATTGGCAATTTCAGAGTAACATTTATGGGAGATGATATAATTGTATATTCAGAATCTCGACTTGGAGAAAAAGGTGCTTTTGTTAAGTACACCGGAACACCTGGATTATGGGAATTGATGACTAGGAAAAGACCTGGCAGCTATACAGATCAGGATTATGAGGATTACAAAGAAATATTAATAAAATCAGATGCTCTATACCAGAACAATGATCCCACACAAAAAAGAGTCAAGTCGAGCAGTGGGGCAAAATACAATAATTTAATCAAGCCCATATGGTCACAGATCAAGACTGGAAGTGGAATCAAACAATACAACACCCTGCCCAAAGAATTTGTGTGGGTTGATGATGTCAGGAAACTTGTAGATAGGTTATTGGTGATAGCTGGGGAGGAAAATGCTGGGAACAACAATTTTTACAATAAAAAGGTTGGAATTATGGACATGATAAGCACCAAATTGTCTAATTTTATAGTGAATGACACTAAGGGGATTGGATATCTCATAAAAATTATTAATACTCTACCACCTAAATTTTGGAATATTTCTGAGGGCCGGGGCTTGGTTAATAACATTATAAACAAGCTGCCATTTGAACTACATATTCCAGGCTATCAGTATTGTGGTCCCGGTACAAAATTGGATCATAGATTAAACAGAGGTGATCCTGGTGTTAATCCCCTAGATGCTGCTTGTAGAGACCATGATATTGCATACAACACATATTCTGATCTTGACAAGAGACATGTTGCAGACAAGAAATTAGAAGAGGCTGCATTTGGTAGATTTGTAAGCAAAGATGCATCTTTGAGTGAAAAAATAGCAGCATTGGGAACCACCATAGCTATGAGCACCAAACAAAAATTGGGGTGGGGGTTGTGAATATGTATATAATAAACCTACAATGAAGGCCAAGGGTGTTATGTATCAAATACCTTATGCAGGTCTCAAATCTCTTGGGCCTATTAATAATCTTCTAACCAAAAAGCAGCACAAGAAGAAAAATTCTTGTATTGCAAAAGGTCATGGTATGAAATTATTGCTTAGCACCCCCCAATTAAAAAAATTACAGCAATCAAGAAAAAAATCACATGTGGGGGGATTTATATTTACCATCCCTGCCATCTTAGCTGCTCTCGGGGCTGTTGGGAGCTTGGCTGGGGGATCAGCTGCCATAGCAAAAACAGTAATAGATGCCAAGAAAAATAGGGCAGAATTAGATGAGCAGAGGCGCCATAACCTGGCCATGGAGAAACAGGGCAAAGGTGTTAAAAGAGCCATGAATAAGTTTAAAAAAAACAAGAGCCGCTTACAAACCAAGATATTGAAGCTTTAATCAAGCCACTGGGCATCAAACATTTTAGAGGTGTGTACATGTCTGATTCTTTGCCAGAACAACCACTCAACAAAGAGTGTGGCATTGTTAATTTGGATAAGTTCAAAAATCAGGGCACTCACTGGATTTGTTATCTTAAATATTTAAAAGATGAGGCATTTGTATTTGATTCATTTGGAGGTGTTCCACCTGAAAATTTAATAAAATATCTAAATTCAGCTAATCTTTATTACAATAATGCCCGTGTTCAAAATTTCAAAGATGTTAATTGCGGACATTTGTGCTTATCTGTTCTTAGATATATGTCTCAAATAAATAAACCATCAATTGAAGATTTTCAAAAAGCCTTGTGGTATCTGAAACATCATGGGGGTATTCCATCTCACCAGCCAAAATTCAATATTGAAACTCAAATTGCATGATGACATAGTGTATCCCAAAACAATAGCTCTCAGGGCATTTTATGGCATGTACCTAATCCCCAATATTACACACCACAACAACAAAATTGCAGTTGGTGATGAAAAAATTGTCATCACTCCAGGGCAATATAATCTGTCCACTTTAAATGCTCAATTACCCAGAGGTATAGTGTTAAGTCAAAATTCTGTCACTCACAGAGTAGAGATTGTATCTGCCACAGAGACAGTGGATCTGGGTACTATTGGAGAGCTGTTAGGCTTTGAGAACAACACAAAACTTGAACCAGGCATCAAACACACTGCTATGAATATACCTAAATTCTTAGCCATAGAGACTCTGAATATTCACTGTAATGTGGCAGAAGGTATGATCACCAAATCAAATGGCATAGGCACTCACAAACAAACTGGGATCATTGCAACATTCAAGCCTAATTCTGAATTTATGGAGCCCATCATCTACAATCCATCCCCAACATTATATTTTCCTGTGTGTCATAATAGAATAGATTATATTGAATTGATGGTCACTAATGAAAAAGAAGAATTAGTTGATTTTGCTGGAGCCACAACAACTGCAATCATAGAAATTAATATTTAAATAAAAATACATACAAGAAAAAAATGGAAAATATTGAGAGTTATGAGCTACAATCATTCCCCCCAAACAGGAGGACATTTGCAAATTTAAATCAACCCAACACAGAAATTGAGGTTGATCTTGATGTAGGGGATGGATTTATACACCCTCACAGAGCAGATCTATACATCAAATTTGATGTTGTAAAGCTCGATGGAACAGATTATCCGGCAAATTCAAATATAAGAGTGGTTGATAATTTTGTGCCACATCTATTCTCTGAAATTGAGGTCAGAAAGCATGGCGTTGTTATAAACAGAGTGGATTATCCCGGCATTACCTCCACAGCTTTGGCCACATTAAAATTATCTAAAACCGAGGCTTCATACTACAAAATCGGGGGATTTGAGGCTGGTGAGAAAATATTATCTAAAAACCACACAGTGCTGTTCCCTATGCGCCTATTGCCAGGATTCTTCTCAGATTTCAAAGATATTATGTGGAAGGGTGGGTTAAGAATTACATTTAGAAGAGCTGCAAATGATAACAATGCTTTGATGAGGTACAGTGCAATAAACCCTACAGGAGAAACTCTGCCTAATACCCTACCTGATGAGGGCAAATGCATTATTCAGACTATGGAGTTAAGAATCCCTGTTGTTGAGTATGAGGCCAGCTATGCTCTTAAATACAAAGCTGATATAATAAAAAATCCACAGATTCCTCTACAATTTTATACATATCAATGTGTACAGAAGCCCGCATCTGGTACATATTATGAATTTGATGCCACAAATTCATTCTCCAGTATTCAATTTGACATGCCTGATTTTGTAGTGGTATTGTTTCAGACTGGAAGACACAATAATCAGGAAAAAAATTCAAGTAAATTTGATAGCTGCAACATCAAGAACATATATCTTAAAAATGGCAGAAATGAGGTATTTCCTAGAGAAAATTACAATTTAGACATGTCCAAGGACGATTTTCTTAAATTATATGAGGCATTTACGGCTTTCAAGAGGGTCACTACTGGCAATACTGACATGTATTACACACCTGATGAATTCAAAGCACAGAGACCCATGTTTGTAATCAATGCTTCAAAAAGGAAACAGGTTGTGGTGAATGACAGGACAAATATTAAAATTATCTGTGAATTCCATGAGGCATTACCTGATGACACCATATGTAGTGTTATTCTCATAGGAGAAAAATCATATGTTTATGATGTAAGAAATGAGAGAGTCACGGAGCAATTCTAGAGGGTCTCTGCATATTACATTGTTTTAATATTGGATATGCAAGTTGAGGCTGGGGTCCAATTAAACATAAATTGGAAGTAAATATGTGTGTATATGAGTGTGTATGTGTGTGTATGTGTGTGTGTCTTGGCGTAGTTTTAAGTGTGGCCAAAAAAAATATCAATTTTTGACAAGTTTATGGACAACAATCTCACAGAAGTGCCTTTTTGTAAGTATAGGCAAATCAATCTGAGGGGCTCTTCCTTTCTCATGGAATCCATGAGGGCTTTTTTACAAAAATTCTTGGATTAGAGGGGGTTCCACACTTGAGCAAAAAGCTCATATGGGCATGTTGAGCTAGGTTTAAGTATAGACAATTCTGCTTGAGGGGGGCTCTTCCTTTCTTGGGTTTATAATATTGTATTTTACACTACTTATTTTGTATTATTATTTGCAGGATCGTGGATTTCTCTTTAGTCTTGATCCTCAGCATCCCAACCATTTGGAAGGAGGGAAGCGTCCCATGCACACCATTATTCCTTCCATGGTCACAGACACACAAACAGGGGAGCTTCTGTCTTCCTTTGGAATTATGGGAGGATACATGCAGCCTCAGGCTCAGGTTCAGGTGAGTATGACCTACGGGGTTTCAGGGTTGCCCTGTCAATAAAATTAAAAGGATGCGATATTTTAAGAGTATAATTAATTAATAAATTTTCGAGAGGTTAATGCAATAACTAAAAATATAAAAAAGTCGTTCTCTAGAAACATTATTTCTAAGTGCTTAGGTAAAATTTGAAAATGTTCTGTCTACTGGTTCTTGAGATAATTGTGACCATAGCTACCCATAAGCTTACACAGGCTAGACGAGGGAAATGCTGAAATTCTCGCCAGGGGGATAAGATCGATCACCTTACGGTATTTAGGCCAGTTTTCACTTCGGGATCAGCCTTCAGCTTCCTTACTTCAAGTTCGTGTGAGAGGTTTCTTGTCTTCAGTTCCTGGCAGAATTAAGAACCGTATTTAAAAAACAATTTTCAAGCTCTCTGAACTACCAAACAGAACTGAGGAGCACACTAGTCAACTCAGGACGTAAAAATCTTATAGAAGTTTCAATCTGGAGGTTGATCTGAGGAAGTGAGGACGTACTACATAAGTACCCTGTGAGACAGACACAAGAAATACAAATGTTTGGTAGTAACTGTTACATTTTACGAGTACCAATACCTAGTTACTTTTTCAAGTAAATCCGTGACTGCAGAAAGACAGTTGAAATACATTTGACAATTTAAGTATTATAACTAATTGTTATCAAGTCAATACTCTGCTCTATTTTCCCAACAATGTGTATTCTATTCAAGGTAAACTGTCGATTGTTTATCAACATTGAGCATTTACCATGGACGTCCGCTGGATTTTTCCAGGGAGGGACAAGGAAGGTATTCTCTTTCCAGGGGGGCAAGGGAGGCATATTTTTCCCATAATAGTGATGCCTCCTCTAAAAACAGTATTTCAGTCTGAAGTTTATAATAATTAACATAAATTACTGTGACTGAAATGAAATTATGTGTGAAATATACGGGTGTCACAAAACTCTTTCAACAACGCTTGGGTGCTGTTAGATATCATAAAAACAAGTAACTTTTCCCTGTAAAGTTACCTCGAAAGCGCTTAGTTTCTGCGCCATAAGCCCTTAAAATCTATCCTGTACGTATGCAACCCAACACAGCAAATGCTTGCTCTGACATAACTACCAGGGGCGCGTGGCAGGGTTGCCACTAGCGTTCCTCGTTAAGAGAGACGACTTGAAAACAACTTGGGAGTATTGCCTGAGCAAAATCCAAAACATTTAATATACTTCCGATGTTGTAAGAAGCATTGACAGTATTTATAAACTGACCAAGACAAATAATGAGCAGACTGAAATTCAAGATTACTCATTCTAAAATATCTCCATAATTGATTGATTGATTTATTTAAATTCGCTTTTCTGCCACCTTTGGCTAATCGCAAAGATGAGGATGATATGATGAAATAACAAATGACATCAATGTCTAGACTAGGATTTAAAACTAAGCGCTTTCGAGGTAAACTTTATAGGGAAAAGTTACTTGTGTTTATGATATCTCCCAGCACCCAAGCGTTGTTGAAAGAGTTTTGTGACACCCTGTATAATTTTTTTGGTGGACATTCATTTTCCAGGGGGGCGTGCTCCCCTGCCCCCCCTTTCCGGACGTCCATGGCATTTTGTAGTATTTACTTATTGTCATTTATAAAATTCTAGTGTATAGTTTTCAATGGCATACAGTTTTCATGAAAATTTTATACATTTCTTCACATTACAGGTATTTTTGAATATGCTTGAATTTGGACTTGATCCCCAAAGAGCTTTGGATAATCCAAGATTTTACGTAGACGTAGAAGGAAGGTAAGAAACCACACAAGTGTCTCATTTATTTAACTCTTCTACTTTAGAAATGACTGGCTCATAAACATTAGCCTACTCTTTTTTAACATTTTTAAATACTTGTGAAAGAAGGTGAAACATATGCTTAAAAAGAAGGAAAGAAAACCAAACCATCCTTACTTCAGTTCAGTGTTACTACGAGTTCAAAGAAAAATTTGCCTATCTCTCTTAGGTCTCCCAAGAAGCTATAATATAGAAGCAGTCCCCACTCGATGTCGGCTGATGCAAGATGACACAGACTGACAAAAAAATCCACCAATTTTATTTCTCGGAGAATGTTTTCTGTTGTATTGAGCATCCAGTAATGATGGATACACTATTCGATGGCAAGCTATACTCTGTCCGAGATCAAAGAATGTGTGGGGCCCCATCCTCACATCCCCTACATATGACTCATGGTATGATGCACTGGGAACTTTACCTGTATCTAACTATCCTGAATATGTTCATGTCACAATTTTCTGCAATTCGCATATTTCTAATTCTTTCCTCTACAACTCATATATCATCTGCAAGTAAACGTGTATTTGTTACTACATAAGCTTCAACGTACTCCTTTCCAAGTCTTTATGTGCTCCATATCACTTAAGTTGTTTTTTTTTTATTGCACTATATGCTGCATGCATCATATACAAGCATATTGTGTAAAATATAACATTTTAGGGCTTAAGTCTACCACAATTAGACAATAAATAACAATATAGTGAACTTCAGTTGAAGTTTCAAGATTCCTCATAACCCATATATTTTTTGTTTCTTGTGCAGCCAACCATGGAAAGTGGAACTTGAGCAAGAGATTCCAGAGAGTGTGGTGGAGGGCCTCAAAGTCAAAGGACATGAAGTGATATACCCAGTGACGGGATTTGCTCGGTCAAATTTCGGGAGAGGGCACGTCATAACGAAAGGGGCTTGGTGGCTTAATGGGACCAATGAGGAAACTGTGTACCAGGGAAACGATGTTTATTGGGCGGCAGCCGATCCTAGGTGTGACGGATATCCCTTGGGCTATTGAATACAGTATCCAAGATCATACTTCCCCCAGTTCTCTAGTAGATCCAGAAGCGAAAGCGGGTGTAGAGTTTGATTAAATTGCCGTTCTTATGGAATCTAAAACATGCCCTGAAATGCCTATCACATATGTACGTTTTAGCAGGCACGTTAGATAATGGTAAAAACCTAGAAGCAAAGTAGTTTGTGTGTGTTTGTGTGGGTGGGTGTCTAAGTTCTAGGTATTTCAGCGTGATTTTTAATAAGATCTTATAAGAACAGCAATATTGTCCTGATTGTACAGTCAACAGCAAAGATAATGGTAGGCAAATTTTCCACCGCTATTTTCATTACCTTTCTATTCTACATCCTGTGTTGTTTTAAGGAATGAAACTATGTTGGTTCGAAGCAGGCATTGTTCTCTGCTTATTGACGTCATTGTCATCACACAGTGTAAGTCAGACCGAATGAAAATGGTGGTGGATAATTTGCCTACTGTTTCTTTCGCCGTTGGGTGTATAGTCACTGACACTTCTCGGTTGTGAAAATTACATTGCCTTTCTAGGGGTTCGTTTCAACCCAGAAATGCCCGTGACTACATACAAAATTAGCACTTCCCCATTTAGTAGGCTTTGAGCTTTGACTGGGAAGAAAAGTAGCCTAATATCCTACGATTATTTACAAAATCACTTTCTTCGGTGCTGTGCAAGTACGTATATATGATTTACCCCTAAAGAAGAATATCGGAGACCATATCAAACTCAAACTCTTCGAATCATACAAATAATTTTAGTTAAAAAATAATTGTTGTCAAATTAAAAAGGGTTGAAGAAACAATTTATCTCAAACTAAAATAGGATATGTAAGAATGCAAAGTAATAAAACTACTGTTTGTTTAAGTGGCTTGACTGTAGTATGTTGTAAATAGAAAACAATATTTTTCTGTAGTGCATACAACTATTGAAATATATTAATATTTATAAGAGCTGCATTTTATTTCGAATTTTTACTTATCGTTTTAGAAACAGTAAATATAATGACCTGTGGAGTAACACAGTTAATAATTCTCTGAAGTACGAACCTTCCATTACTAGCAACCTTGGTACAAAAATTTCGTAAAAATCAATTCGTTGTTTCTGTTTCTAACTTGTACAGTCTTATGTCTACATGCGACGTCATTAAAGTCAACCAATGCACGTTCGCTACCCCTGATTGAATTGCCTTGTTATCCACCTATCTTGTCCAGTATTTTCTCACCGGTATAGAGTGGACAACCTTGAACAAAAACATTAATTCCCAAACGAATTTTCTGCAGTACAGGACTTTTTTGTATGAACATACTATGTACTTTCTGAGATTCACACATGTTAATGTGAATTCTTGCAATCTCTACAATTATGGTCAAAACCAAAACATACACGAAATGCTACATGTCTCATGTATAACATGATCGTGTTTACATCAAAGAAACCGACTAACGCCACTATGGTTATTTGTGCATATTTTTCATAGTGGTTGTGAAACAATTCAAACACAATGGAACCTTATAATATATGTGGAATTGTTTCAGCATGCATGTTTATGTAGCAACATCTGGCGTTCATAGCTCTATGTTAAATGCGGTTCTCAAGGCTCGCATGGTTCTTGACCGGAATGTAAATCAGTGTTGTCAACTACAGCGATATATTCCTAAGCATACAGATTTTTTACAACATTGTGCTAGCATTGGATGTTGTTTTTCGCAACTTTTTAAAGGCGGCTTTATACCTATACTCTGTCCCAGCTAACTCTGGAGCAGGCGAACGAAAACGAGTATCTGCGCAAGTAGTGACGCAAGACGACTCCACCAATGAACACGCGAGAGGGACATCATTTCGTGGAGTGGGGGAAAGCGACTGCAATTACCAGCCTTTGCTTCGCTCTGGCCACTAGATTTTCTTTGCTTCTCTGATGCTATGCGCTTCCTTGCTCCACAGTTAACTTGAACAGGGTAGGCCTATAGGTAATTTGGAGCAACACACGACTGCATACTTTTCCTTTCATTTGCACCTTATCGCATGAAACTGGTCAGCAATTCCATGGAATGTGATAAACCGTTTATATCAAAGCAACAAGTCTACTAAATATTGGGCCTCCCCGATGGCGCAGTGGTAGCGTCGTCGCCTTGTAATCAAGGAGTCCCGGGTTCGATATCCGGTGGAAGCACATAGTGGTTCGGATTCCACTTTAAACTGTAGGTCCAGTCCTGATTAGCCTCACTGTGCACAAAGTGGACTTAAAACACGAACTCAAACTCTACTAATTATTAATTACTACAAAGTGCCAGCTTTTAATATGTGGTAATTTACGTTTTGTAATAACGGGACGGAAGTTTTTAAAATTCTTGCAGTTCATGTCACAAATTGTTACTTAGCCTATTTCTTTTCAGTCATCAATTATGCTTAATCATTTACCATTAGGCCTCTCCATATAGAAATCGCATGTGACCAACAGCGACATATGCGTAACTTGGCGGGACAAGGGGGCACTTGCCCTTCCCCCCAAAAACATTCGGGTTTATAAAAAAATACAAGTTACGGGGGCCTGAGGAGCAAAGTAATAAAGGGTAAAATTTGTGATTTCCCAGACGTCACAGCCACAGTTATTTAGCAATAATCTTGGACACTATTTTATGAAATGGTAAACTTTTCGAGTCTCCGCCCCCCCCCCCCCCCAAGTTAAGCCGGAAGTTGATTCTTCCCCTTCAAAATTAGACCCCAAGTTACGTCCATGAACAGCGACGTATTTAGATATGGAAGTCTAGAGATTTCTTCTTCTCCGAAAGAGTTTCCGAACATGAAATTAAACTTCGAATTTATTTCCTTCCACGGTATTTTCATAAAGATAAGAATTCGATTGCGATAAATTGGTT